>NC_057809.1:563688695-563702993 GCF_018294505.1 Triticum aestivum | reverse complement strand
CGGACCGGTGGTGGGGAGTGGTTTCGGGGAGGGCAGGCCGGCCGCGGGCGGTGGGGGCTGGCGGCTCAGGGGGGTGGAGTTTGATGATAAACTGGAGGCCCTTGATTTCGTATCCAACGGCTGGAAAATCTAATGACCAGAGATGAAAAAGTCAGTCAACTGACGTGTAGCCTCACCCCGCACGTACACATGCACGCACGCAAGACAGGCACGCATGTAGGCGTGCAACACTGACACGTACACACGCACGCATGCTGGCGTGCAACACTGACACGTACACATGCACTCACGAACACATGCACGTACGCACCCTGCATGCAACACTGAAACGTACCCTTGCACGCACGCAACACTCGCACTCCTGCATGCATACAGCACACGACGCAAGACACACGTTCAACCTATACATGCATGCACCCTTTGTTAAGGACATGGATTGTTACGGGTATTAATCAATCTTATCTGTGATAAGCAGAACATTGATGTTTGCAGTGGTCTTTATGAATCACAACGTTTCGAACGGGCTATCAACATAGTAGGCTTATCTACATGAAAAGATGACGTCACACTCAATGAACAATCATCGGTTTATGAAATGCCTGCTTCTGACCGCCCTGGCCCACCAAAGGTTCCCCTACTGTGCGCTGCCTGCGTTGGGTCACTGACATGCATGCCATGCACCCAAAGATCCCACACATCAGTGGAAGAACGGCACGGTCTCCTAGGTCAAAGTCGAGGGCGCCACTCGCGGCACGCCCGGCTGAACACGCCTCCGTGCCACATTCAAACGCCTCCATGAAACCCGCCCGTGTGGAAGCCGAGAAACCCACTCTGGACACACATCCGTTCATGACCGGGCCATCGTTAAACGCAACGCCGGCCAAGCTCCTCCCGTCCGCCATCAATTTAATCTCCTATTTAAACAAGGCCAAATGCCGGCCAAGAATCGCACACCTCCGCCTCTCCCCTATCTCCTCCACCATTTTGTCCACTCTTACAATGGCTTATGAAGAGTAGTTATTCCACATCCAAGCCGGCTGGGTAGCCCGTAGGATACGAGCTATGCAGCTCGCTGATCCACCTCCCTCCCCTCGCCCGACGGAGCCAGTTGCCGCCCCAAGCCGGCGCGCGGTTCAGCAACTCGCCGCTCTAGGCCAGCTCGACGGGGAGCGGCGCACGGGCGTCGTTGCTGCCATCCACGCCGCCGCCTCGTACCGCGTCTCCCATTTCTGTGGCCGAGACTCCCATGCCGGCAGCCGCGCCATGCAAGCAGCGACAGAAGCCGGGTGCGCGGAGAGCGATGAGTCAGTGGCCAGTGCCTCCGCGTCCGCCGCCATCATCGAGGAGAAGTAGAACATGGGAGGCCGCCGCCGCTTGGGTCCCATGAAGGCCACTGCGGAGGCGACGCTTGCGTACACAGCAGGTGTCTTGCCGGATCCTTTTTTGTGAGGACCTTCATCGACCCCGCATGGGCTCCACGGACGAGGGGAATGTTAGGATGAACTCGAGCCGGTGCCGGCCATGGCGAAGTAGTGGCCGGTGATGAACTCGAACCGGTGCCGGCCACCATCATCTTCGGCACCGGCCAATGATATCAGTTGGGCAGTGGGGAAGCGAGCCATCCTTTTTGCTGAAGCATATACCTCCAGGGCTTCCGGCAGTCCGGTGATTGTGCTGCCGGACATGAGGAACACAAATCGATCGGCGGGCGACCATTTAGGCCAGGTGTTATATACCTGTGCTATCCAGAACTAGTACCCCGTAGTTCATTTGAATGTAATAAAATCCGTCATATTTGTATGAAAATCCGGTATTTTATATGATTTCCATCGTTGTTTATATGAAATATCAGTTTGTCTACGTGTTTGCATGAATTTCGTCCGGTTGGTTGAGTTGCTGTCATAATGTGTGCGGCTACGGTTGGATGGCGTAATTTGCGGGTCGCCGGTCGGTCTGCGGGCGGCTCGGGCGGTGTTGTGGGACAAAAAAACACAGCTCGTGCGAGCTCGTCTCCAACGTGCGTGCTGGAGGATGCATGACAGCATGGCACCCGAGCCATTCCTCGTTCATCGGTGGCAAAGACACCGGTGGACAAAAGGGTCGCCAATATTTTGGCTACCCCGGGCAAGATCCAAACAGCCCCTCCCAATAGATTCAAATCCCTCATTCGCCGTGGAATTTTGCCATGTGTTGTTTTCATGGACTAGCAAGATGCCCGTTCATTGCATGGAACATCAAGATGCATTTTTTACAAACTCCCGCATGCATGCAAGGGATAATTAAATGTCCTCCTTTGCTAGTACCACAAGGCAAACACCATTAATATTGCATCGATTAGTGTTAGTGGCCTTGTATATCTGCAAATTGTAATTTTGATAGTGGCCCCTTGTATATAAAAATGGAGGGAGAAAGATGAGAGATAAGGTGAGGAGGAGTGGGGCGTGGTGGTGACTGGTGGTCGGACTGGGCGGAGGCATGGGGATGGACGGCGCATTATGTCTAGGTTTGTATCTCTCTCACGCACACCCACATAGGTGTGGGACGTGCACGAAGAGAAGAGGTGCATGCACGGCGCACGTACTCCCGTCTCTTTCCCAACCACACCCGCGCGGGTACACGGTGGAGCTCATTTCTGTACGAAAAAGGCAGCCCAAGTGGTAATTTGGCACGTGTACTGGTTGTCCACTTGGTGGAGGGAGGATCATCTACCACGGGTGAACAAACAAATTGCGACTTGACGCGTTATGTTAAATTAAAAAAAGAGGCAAACCATGTGGGGCCTACCTTAGAGGCAAGGCTCTATACACTGGAGTACTTTTGATGTGTCCCATCAACTCGCAGAACGAGGACAAGCTTGCTTAGTACGCCGTCTCCCCCGCCCACGGGCGCGATGGCTCGCAGGATGAGGTGAAGCTTTCTTACTACGCCTTACGCCCGCTCCCTCGCCCACGTGCGCGGTGGCTCGCAGCACGAGGAGAAAATTTTACTACTCCCTCTGTTTACTCCTCGTCCCTACTACGTACTTTGGTTAGTACTCCCTCCATTTACTTATACAAGGCCATTATAAAAATACATTTTGCATCTATACAAGGCCACAAATAGTAATCGAGACAAAATTTACTACTCCCTCCTTTCCAGTTTATGGCTCAATTTCAAAATCTCTCCAACCAAGGTAGACGGTGAGTGGTCGAATTAATTTCGTAGTTTGCACAAGTAATTAGTACGCTCGTTTTTCTCAAGAAGTTATGTTTACCGAGGCATTAATTAGAACGAATGCATGAATGACCACTAAATTTCCATGAACTTGTGCATGCATTGGTTAGTTTCCTCTTGACACTTCTTGCGTCGGGTGATCTAACGCACCTTAAAGTCCAACATGTAATGGTACTACTACTAGTATAGTAGAATTGAGACTTATCAGACGGAAAAACATATGTTTTTTAGATGATCCCTATAAACCCTAGTGGGTACGTACTTCGTAAAAACAGATTTTTACAAAACTAAGTCGCTCTGTTTCATGAATTCTGTAGTATACTCCTCCGTCGATGCTCCCTTTCATGAATTTTGTACTTCCTGTCGCCGACATGTGGGACATATAGCAACCGGGTCAACGTGTCAAGCACCAAATAACAGTGCAGAACAGCAGGGGACGCACCCCACTCGTACCGGCCCAGTAGTAGTAATGAGCAACGAGACGTCAAATCACAATGCCGCACTTTCCCAGATGGACGAAGCAACCATTATTCCACACTTTGGTTCGCCATCATCTCAAACCACGTACTAGTATTGCTTCTGCCTCAAGAGGGACACGCGCATCGCCTTGGTACATCATGACACGTGGGACCGCATGACAGGCCATGCTCCCCCGCCGATCGCTCGGTAAAATCACCTCATTTTTAATATACTTCCTCCATATCGGTTTACTACATGGCATGCACGTCGTTCTAGGTTGAGAATTTAACTGGCTATTGAAAGTGCAACTGTCCCTAGGTGGTTTTGGTAATTCATAACAACATATAGCTCATTGAGCTAATGCTATTCCAAGATAATTATTTCAGGAAAGCTCAATGATTGGCATGGCATGGATGTGAAAGTGGAACCCTCAAAATGCTAAGGACAAAGGATTGGCTCAAGCTCAAAAGCTCAAGACTCTTCATTTTATATTTTAGTGATCCAAGATCACATTGAGTCTTTAGGAAAAGTCAATACTATCAAGGAGGGATGAGGTGTTGCTTAATGAGCCTCTTGCTTCATGTGCTTAGTGATATGCTCCAAAACCCTCAACTACTTTCCCATATCCACATATGACCTAAACCCTAAGCCAAACTCGGTCCTACCGATTCTTCCTATCCGGCGCCACCGAGTTTCACTTGTCATTAGCCACTGCCAAACCCTAGCAATTCGGTTCTACCGATAAGGATCTCGGTCTCACCGAGATGGGGTTGCAAACTCTCTGTTTCCCTTTCGTAACTTTTCGGTCCCACCGAAAGAGCGAATCGGTCCCACCGAGATTGCAATGTAAACTTAGTGTTTCCCCTTTGTAACTTTTCGGTCTCACCGAGTTCCACTCGGTCTCATTGAAAGAGCAAATCGGTCCCACCGAGTTTGCCTGACCAACTCTCTGGTTAGCTAATTACCAAATTCGGTCTCACCGAGTTTGTGTAATCGGTCTCACCGAGATTACGTTATGCCCAAACCCTAACCATATCGGTCCTACCGAGTTGCATGTCAGTCCCACCGAAAATCTCTAACGGTCACTAGGTTTACATTTTCGGTCCGACCGAGTTTATTGATTTGGTCCCACCGAGATTGGAAAACTGTGTAACGATTGGATTTTGTGTGGAGGCTATATATACCCCTCCACCTCCTCTTCATTCGTGGAGAGATCCATCAGAACACACACACCATTCCAACTCATATGTTCTGAGAGAGAACCACCTACTCATGTGTTGAGACCAAGATATTCCATTCCTACCATATGAATCTTGATCTCTAGCCTTCCCAAGTTGCTTTCCACTCAAATCTTCTTTCCACTAAATCCAAATCCTATGAGAGAGAGTTGAGTGTTTGGGAGACTATCATTTGAAGCACAAGAGCAAGGAGTTCATTACCTACACACCATTTGTTACTTCTTGGAGAGTGGTGTCTCCTAGATTGGCTAGGTGTCACTTGGGAGCCTCCGACAAGATTGTGGAGTTGAACCAAGGAGTTTGTAAGGGCAAGGAGATCGCCTACTTCATGAAGATCTACCGCTAGTGAGGCAAGTCCTGTGTGGGCGATGGCCATGGTGGGATAGACAAGGTTGCTTCTTCGTGGACCCTTTGTGGGTGGTTGCTTCTTCGTGGACCCTTCGTGGGTGGAGCCCTGTGTGGACTCGCGCAACCGTTACCCTTGGGTGGAGCCCTGTGTGGACTCGCGCAACCGTTACCCTTCATGGGTTGAAGTCTCCATCAATGTGGATGTAGGATAGCACCACCTATCTGAACCACGAGAAAAACATCCGTGTCTCCAATTGCGTTTGAATTCTCCAAACCATTCCCTTTACATTCTTGCAAGTTGCATGCTTTACTTTCCGCTGCCTATATACTCTTTGCATGCTTGCTTGAATCATGTGATGATTGCTTGACTTGTCCTAAATTAGCTAAAATCTACCAAGAACTAAAATTGGGAAAAGGTTAAGTTTTTATTTGGTCAAGTAGTCTAATCACCCCCCCCCCCTCTAGACATACTTTCGATCCTACAGCTATATATGTGATGAACAGTACTATCGATGGATTGCGCCATGGAGCAAAAATTGAAATTAAAAAAGGTGGTACGTATAGAGAGCGCTCATCGCCAAATTATGCATATAGTACTATTAAAAAAGCTAGTACGTGCTTAATTGGGGTGCTAAATTATATTAAAGTAATACTAGTAGTATGTACATACTGAAGAGTTAAAGTAACAAGAAGAAACATAACATAGTTCTGCTGGGGGCTCAGCACAACACACCCCTCAAATAAAACTAAGCACACCTGAAATTAAACTATGCAACTAATCCGGTACACACTGCATTAGAAATTTAGAACCGCCATGAGCAACGACACTGCCACCTTACTCGGAGTCCTCGTCCACATCCTCGACTTCGTCCTTGTCCCTCATCCTCTTGGCCGATACTTCTTTGCTGGATCCGCACACTTGGTTGTTGCTCTTCATCCAACCCTTGTAGATATTGAAACAAAGGTAGCCATCCATTGCAGCGTAGTGGATGTGGTCTATATCTAGTACATTCCGCTGCCATGCATGACGATGAAACGTGTATGGAGGTTTCTCTAGTTTACCGTACGAAGGATGAACCATGGCTCCTGCCAGGGTCAGCATTGAAGGCTGACGAGAGGGCACCAGCCGATTCTTCTGGAGGTCGAAGGGGTTGCCTACAACGAGGCCTATCCAGCCCAGGACTTCTTCGTCGTTCGTAAAGTCTACAGTAACGAATTTCACTGTTTTGTCCTTGAGGAAGTTCTTAAAATCCTGGCACTCAACGTCGGCATGGCATATGTGGTACACCAAGCAAACATTATGTACGCAAACCTGGATCACGGCGGGCTTCTTCCTCTCTTCATCCTTTAGATCCTTCTCTCGTCCCAGGACTGTGGTGTACTCAACATCTAGCCCAGCGACCCACTCATCATCTGAGTTTTTGAACATGCGTCTGAAGCGAGAAAGGCATCCTTTCACCGTCACGGAAGAACTGGTGTAGATGACGTCGAACTCATCGCCGGTGATGGTTCTAACCTTGTACACACCGCCGATCGTGGAGATTTGGGACGCCATGGACTTGGGAGGAGGGTTAGGATTAGTGGAACTGCCGTAATGTGAATGGATGGGACGACTAGGAGCGAATTGCCGTAGTATTGAAGGACGTGTGGGGATGAGTAGGAGCGAACTGCCATCGTGCAAACGGCAGGATAGTGGCTTTCCATTCTCCCATAATACGGGCTTCCGAGAGCCCTTGGATCTGAGATCGAACGGTTGCATGGCGTGATTCTAGACCTATGGGTGAATATCCTATCCTAGAGGGTTATTCTGCAAATTTTTAGCAACTTAGCATGCGACTGTTTGATCTTAGATCCAAGGGCTACCAGCAGCCCGTATCATGGTCGCGCCTACCACGACCGTCGCGTCGCTAGCGCGGTCGCGCCCTTGGAGATTTAACACAGTGCGTTAGGCTATCTGATGTTGGCATGTCATACATAGTCATCACTTAGTCACTCATACTACAACAAGGTTGGCTATAAGTGTTTTTTTACTCCTCTCTATCTCTTTCTTCGTACTCAAGGAAGAAATTGTGCTAAGTGCGTGTATTTATTGCATTTGCCAAGGAGTGACCTCTACCAATGAAATGATGTTGCTAAGTTTGCTTCATTTAATTAGCTATAGACTCAAAATTGTCTTTTCACCTAGGTACACGCGCTTAGCACCGTTTCTTCCTTGGGTCACCAAACTAGTCTCTCTCTCTTGTTGATTAACTTGCCACATCAGACTTTATGCCTATGTGGCAAGCTTAAGCACATGTAGGAGCAAGTAAAAGTAAGTACAATAGTGCGCTTTACATGGCATTTTTGCATATGTGGAGGAAAGAGAGGCAAGGAAAAAGTGGAGAAGTGGGCTCTCATGCAAGAGCCAGCCTCTACTACCTGGTGGAGCATTGAGAGAGGCACCTATATGGAGGTGGTCAGGAATCTGGGAGACTCACGCCGGTCGTAGCGCCGCAGTTAAAATGATAATGGCAAGTCAAATCACGGGGCCCCACCTGTCCAGCAGTAACTCACTGTCAAATCACACAGCCCTACGTTTGCAATAGCCTACTCCCTCGTCTTCTCGCGTCTCTGTCGAACCGACTAGGCAGAACTGCCCCGTCGCCTACCGCGTAGGAAAAGCCTCGCCCTCGACTTTTAAATACAACTACATCTGCTTAAGAATCCAATGATATACTTTTTGTGACATAGTAACTCATATTTAGTTAGTCAAATGGATGACCTAGAACTACGTGCAGGCCCTATAAGCCGAGACGCCTAAAAATAAAAAAACTAAGACGGAGAGGGTAGTTCAACACGTATCTTTTTAGATCAATATAGTCGGGATTCACCAAGGAGCAAAACCAAGTGGTAGCTGCTCCTGTCGTGTTGGTGTAGCAACTCAAGCAGGGTCAGTCTGCACACGCAATGGCGACACACTTAGCAGGACCCCTTTGGCCGACATGTGGCTCATCCACCATCTTGTTCCACGTGCGATGCACCAAATTACAGTTCGGAGCAGCGGTTGGAATTGGAGGCACCCCGGTCATAGCACCGTAGTAGTAGAAAATGAGCGACGAGGGGTCAAATCACAAAGCCCCACCTTTCCCGCATTAAGCTGGATGAACGAAGCAACCATCATTTCACTCTAGGGCGCAAGGGCATAAATAAAAGAGAAAACAATGATGCGTGCGGCAGCTACCTAGGGCACCCTAGGGTAGGGGTCTCCACTACAGATCCTTTTTTTATGAAAGCGCCTCCACTACAAATCGGCTTCTCCCTCGTCCTCTTGGGCCTCCTTTGGTTTAGAGGAATCGTGTAGGAATTTCATAGGATATGATTTCTATAGGAAAAATTCCTTTAGAGCCCTTTGGTTTGTAGGAATGGAATCCTATTCCAGTGGAGGAATTATTCCTATCCTCCACATTTCATAGGAAAATAAACATTAGCCTAGACTCAATGGAAAAAATCCTATGATGTGAACCAAAGAGCATCTCCTTTCCTATTCCTACTCATAGGATTTGAGATACATGTTATCTCATTTCCTATGACTTCCCTATTCCTATGATTTTCCTACTCTATGAACCAAAAGAGGCCTTGAAGAAAATCGATGATGAGTGCGGCGGTAGGGTTTGTAGGAGTACTACGGCGTGCGGGGCCATGTCGTAGTAAACGGGTTCGAGCCGACGCCTTAAATATGTGTGGGCTGCTTGGTTTTACGGGAACGAGGCAGCATTTTGGGTTCGGGGACCAGTGGAGATATAGTATGTACAAAACATTGTGGATGTAGGTTCGACCGAAAGGCAATGATGCATGGGCCCTGCATTTTGATATACCCGGGGCCGCGTGAAATTTTCTACTCTACTCAAAACTAGTAAGGTACACATATATTGAACGCATGAGATTTCGAAACCAAATTATGAATAAATACACACTATAGCATGTAAAGCTTTGAGTCATATATGCATGATGTAGATGTTCGTTTAGTTCTTATAGTTCATCTCATTCAAAATCAATAAGTTTTATAAAAATGTTAAGATTCATGGGGTTGTGCATTGTACTCCCTCCGTTCCAAAATAGATGACCCAACTTTGCACTAACTTTGTACAAAGTTAGTGCAAAGTTGGGTCATCTATTTTGAAACGGAGGGAGTAAATCATAAAGAAAAAAACAAATAATGGCAATTCATTTAGAAAAAAAATCAATTATGATACAGAAGATTCTAGAACAAAGGAGAAGTGCTTGTGTTTTGAGGTTTGTGCATTATGCTTAAGTTCAACCATGGAGTCTCCTAAATTGTACATGTGGCAGATCTAGTGGAATGTTGATGATATCCAACGGCCAGTAGTGCTCGGATTTGCCTATCTCTGCATTGTCGGGTTAGCTTCATCCAGCGACCATCTTTCAAAGTTATTGGCACACTATATAGTTCTTGTGCCATAGTTGCATGTTTTGGAAAAAAGCTACTAGTGGGTTGTACTATCTATTTAGGAATAGAAGATGTATACATGGAAGTTGTAGGGAAAGAGATGACATGGAGCATCTCAATTCCTATCAGTAGGGATTGGAAAAGAGATGTCATTTGGTTCACATCATAGGAACTTTTCTATTGAATATAGAGATGACATGTTTCTCAATTCCTATGAGGAGGGATTGGAAAAGAGATGTAATTTGGTTCATATCATAGGAACTTTTCTATTGAATATACGCTAATGTTTATTTTCCTTTGAAATTAAGGGAGTATAGGAATCCATTCATATGAAATGTGGAGTATATTAATCTAATCCTATGAACCAATTGGCTCTAAAGGAAAAAATCCTATAAAAATCATATCATATAGAGTTCCTATGATATTCCTCGACACTAAAGGATGCTTGGAATTGCCGCGGGTGATACGATGGTCTTTCTTTGTAGACTCCTCACCCAACTTTATAGTTACATCTCGAAGATGAATGAAATGATATATACCTGGTATTCTACATGTGCAATTTGGTACATGAAAACTCGGTAAAAGTTTGCAAGGTTCGAATTTTCAATAAAGCTATATGCACTGCATTTTGGAACGGAGGGAGCATACGATAGTTGCTAACACTCACGTGGAAGATTTGTGTGTAGGAGGAGTGGTTGTTCTGTTAAATGACATGGCAAAACTGACACTGTCGGATGCCGATCTAACGGTCCTTACAGCGTTTGTCAGGAAAAGGCTTGTGGCGAACGTTTGTCGGATAATGATTTACGGACACATGCATTGCATTGATACGTGCCCCCCTCTCTCTCACGCACACGCACCCTCACGAGTCATGACTCTCCCGAGTCCTCTCGTAGACTCGCATGTCGCACCCACCGTCTATCTGCAGGTAGACGTCACGCACATATGTGCTCTTCACACCCTACCCTCAGAACTTCTAAAAAACAAAAGACGGCGCGCACATTTTATTTTAGCTCACACGTCACACACTTGTACTATTACTCTTGCGGCGAATGTTCTTTGGGCATAGTATATTGTACTCTCACGAAGAGAAGCGGTGCACACACGCACTAGTTCTCTCACACCCACTCGCGGGTACACGTAGGAGCGCATTTTTTTGAAGCTGGTACAACAAACTCACTCCACTATATATAAAAGCAGGAGCCTTAGCGCTTGCTTTACTAGGTTTCCTCTCGTTCACCCTCTCATGCTCTCCAGATCTAAGCAACACATAGGTGGCCACACTCTCTCTCAGCTCACGGCTGGTCACAAATCCGGCCGGACAACCTCGACCGGGGCAGGGGTGTAGGTGCATCGTTCATGCTGTCGTCGGTGGTGAGGGAGGAGACCAACGGCTGCCCGCGCGTCCCGATCGGCGGCCGTGTCGTTCTCTCAGAGAGAGCGCCGGCTCGGGAGGGCCTCCGACCCCTTCTTCCTCCCTGCGGTATTGTGGCCAAGATGCGGCCTCCCGACGCTGTCTTTGCGACATGCCGACGACCCTCAGGTATATATTCCTTCAAAACCTGCCTTGCTCTACTGCCCCAGCTCCCTTCGTGTGGATCCTTTTCTACTTTCCTCCGATGTTCCAAAGCCACCTAGACTTCTACTAAGGCACGTGCTTTGCACGTATGTTCTGTATGATAGATACTCATATAGCTTCTTTTTAGAGAGAGAAATGGGTACTCGTATCTTGAGTAGATATCATAGTGTGTTTGTTTGCATGATCTAAGGACTATTCCGAAATAAGAAGCAAATCACTAGCACAAATCAAACTGAGTTCCAAGTAAGAATTGATTACAAGATAAAAGTTGTAGTTTTATTATATGTTGTTTCCTGGGTTCCACTGATGTATAGTTCCAGAGTTGTTTGACGGTTTACATGCATGTTTATGGACTATTTTGTGCAACTAAATAAGTCATTTAGGTTTGACAGACACTCATGTCCTGTATTAGCTTGAGGTATAGCTTATGTATGACTGAAATAAAATATTACACTTTTTTGCGAATAATAAAAATATTACATTTTTCGATGAAGCAGAATAAAACTTTAGCTAGCATCAGCCATGCAATGTTATGTCATGTGAACAGTGTAAACTTTGCAGTATAGCGGCATCTAAAAAATCCATTTTTACAGTAATCTAAAAAAATAAGTTAGTAGTAGAGTGTTTATTTCCCAGGTGACAACGGGGAACCAAAATGTGCTAGCTATTTGCCAACTTGTCCTACTTGCATGTGAGGAGGTGGCAGCAGTTTCTACACATTTCTCAACTTCAGTAGGTGCAATCCAGATTCAATGGGGACTTCTTTATTTGTTTACTTGGAGAGCAGAGTCGGCCATGTGCACAAGGAGCGGGAGCGAATCCGGCAGCTCTTAGCCATCAGATCATGTCATCCTTTGTTTGATGGACGGCAGTGATATGCATGAGAGGGGAAATGAACGGTGGATTTTGAGCCAATGCTTGTTTGGATGGGAGAACCGAAGATGGAGTGGTAAATCCAATTTCAAAACTGCCGCATTATAGTAGTAGTAGTTTAGAAGTAAAGGTATTTCATACAGTCGACTCAAAGCGTTGGTTCAAACAGGGAAGAAAGTGGGAAAGCTGTAGCATGAATCTAGGACTTGGTTCTAAGAGGAAACGGGGGAAAGTAGTAATATATGTCACTGTTTAAATAACCGTATTTCTTATTTGCGCAAACAGGGATGTCTGTCTCCATATCGTTTCGGGATGTCTATCTCCGTATCGTTTCTATCCGCGCAATCAAAAGCACACACCTCAGTTTTAGTACAACTGCGCAAAATGAGATCGCTATCCCTCGCTGCCGTCGTCTAACCTCCCGTCTTCAAGGTATCCCTACATTGGTAGTAACTAAGGTAGAATGACCAACGCAATCTAAAAGAAGCTGATTCGTACATTTTACTTCCTGATTGCAGTGCAGGAACGAGCGAAAACAACTGCATCCTAGTTCAGAATGCACTTTCTACCAGTTCATCCATGGACCAAGGAATAGCTGGCACGGCTACACGACGGTTTTTTGGACAGGTGCGCGGACAAGAGGCATTGTGGTCTGCTTATTTCTGCAAATAGCGGTGCTTAAATTTAGTGGAATGCACAAGCATTTCAGCTGGTCAGTACACTGCATGGTTCAGTTCAGCATTCCAGAGTGAACTCTGAATGGTGTCAACAAGAAAAAACCAGAGTGAACTCCAGGAAATTTAAGCCTGCCGAGAGGCCCTTTTCTTAGAGAGAAGCCTTGCTTATTTTTTCCTGATTTGTAAACCTTCTCACAACTTTGTCTTTTGATGTGAACTAGTATATGTTTTTTATGTTCTATGAATCATTGAGATGTATAAAATTTCTTAACTTATGCTTTTTCAAGTTTTTTATGAAGACGAGTTTAATGTGAGTGTTCCACATGAGCGCTGGACTAGCGTCTGAATGTTTGGAATTTATTACATCATGGCCTCAGTTAACTGCATGAACCACTGTAACAAGATACATAGTTGCTTATATGTCAGACAGCAGATTGTTGATTGTTAGTTGGTCGATAGCCTAGTGTTGAAGCGAGCTGAGCCAATGTGCCGTGTTTTGCACAACTGCTTACAAGTGGGGTTGCACCAACAGTGTTCATAAGTATTTATGTATACGTCGGCGCACGTTCTCGAACGAGTGCTCTATTTCATGAAAACACACACTGCTCGTATGATAAACCATGACAACTTATGTCTTACCATGCCATATTCATGAAAAAACTAGTGAGGACGCATCTGTTTCGGCAACAATTACGATGGTTCTCACATGATTCACGGGCACACAAAAGTAGCAGCAGTTCCCATAGACGGATTCAAACAGAGTACTAGCCCCAGAGGGGTCGATAACAGGCAAGGTTTGGATAATTAGACACAATCCAAACTACTATTAAACACTAGCTGGGGAAACTATTTCATGCCTCGATCTAATTTGGGTTGGACACAAGACGGACTTTGCCATCAACATCATCAAGGACGTCCCGCAGCAGCTCAATCCTGTGAACCTTCATGAAGACAACCTTGTGGCCTTGCCACTGATAAACTTGTTTGTGGAGGCATGCCACGTCATCTTTCTATGTAAGCTTGACAAGAACAGTATTCCTCACAAACGAAGGAGTAGCTTTGAACTTCTTGTGCTTCAGTACACCCTGGACAACACGCATGACAACAGTGAGGCTGGAATACAACTCTTCATTGGTATAACCGCAAATGGCTTCCAAGATCCAACAGCCTAAGAACTCTGTTTTCCCAGTGTGTATATTCAGGTCGTCCGCCTCATAGCGAGTGACATGTACAACCACACAATCCTTGTCTGCATCAGGGCTCTAATTGAAACAGAAACAAATTCTGAATTACTTTTCAGTATAAGAAACACAAGTTATTTAAACCACTACGTATACCATGACATCGAAGCTAATAAAATTTTGCATTATTAATCACCACATACTTCCTTTTCTAAAAAAATCACCACATACTTAGATGAAAAACCACAATCGAGATCGGCAAAGAAGGAAATCACCTTGGGCA
>NC_057809.1:563661399-563688374 GCF_018294505.1 Triticum aestivum | reverse complement strand
GGCTGTAACCTCAAAAAGGGCGTTGACCATCTCAGTATCTGGGGTCGCCTCGGTGGTTGCCTCCATCTTCTTGGAGCTCTCTATCTCGTGGGGATCAGCCTCCCACGTCTGCTCCAATATCGGCAGATCTTTGCCTGGTTCTCCTTGGTCCATCATGAAACTGATGAATACTAGGAGTCCACTGAAAGGAAAACACAATCGCAATGACAATGAAACAAAAAAGAGAGTGAGGATCGGTTACTGCTTTGCAAAAGTTCTTTTTTTCCTCTGAACGAAAATATACCAACATCACGGATCCGCTTACCTTCCCTTCGTTCGGAGAGAAGAACAGTGGCAGATGCAAGTGTTGCCTTTCTTGAAGACGGTGAGGGAGAAGGGGATTCAGCGAAGAGTGAAATGATGGTTGCTTCGTCCGTCAAACTTAGACTGCGGGGAGGTGGGGTTTTGTGATACGACGGCTCGTTACTGCCGCGCTACGACCGGGGTGACTCTCCGCCTGCATACTGCCTTCTAATTTGGTGGATGGCATTTGGGCCCGCGCGCTGCATGGCCCACATGTCGGTGAACAAAAGTATAACGGCATTCAGTAGAGGGAGACGTTTCAATGACCTAGGAGGAGCCAAAAGCGGTAGAGTGTCTCCACTTTACTAGTAGTAATTGTTTTTCTGGGTAGCTGTAGAGTGTCTTCACTGTACTAGTAGTAATTGTTTCTCGGGTCCCAAGACAAAACAGCCTATCCACACTAGTAAATAGTAAAATCAATTCAAAAACCTGGGTTCTCTTCTTCCTCCTCGCTCCCACCCACCTCACATCAGCTTGCTCCACTCGTACCCCCAAATTCCTCACCTCACTCCTACAGAAAACCCCAGCTCCCCTTCTTCCTCACTCCTACAGAAAACCCCCAGCTCCCCTTCTTCTTTGCTCGCACTACAACTAGGCTCGTCATTCACTACTCTGCTCAAATCCGTGAGCACGATGCGACGCCCTCGAGGAAAATGGAGTCGGCTGACCCCAGCGCCAAGAAGATGAGGCTCCCACCAGCGGCGACGCCTGTTGTAGATCCCGCACCCGGCAGCGCGGGGAGAAGCGGCAACCCCACCCCCACCGGATCCCAGGAACCCGTAGAATCTCGGGTGGACCGCATCAGCGATCTCCCGGACGCCATCCTTGGGGAGATCATCTCGCTTCTCCCCACCAAGGATTGCTGCCGCACCCAAGTCCTCTCAATTCGGTGGCGCCCTCTACGGCGCGCCATTCCCCTTAATCTCGACTATCTTTAGCTATCTCTCTTCAATGATTTTGAAATCCCCAGAGCCATCATCTCCTCCCACCAGGGCTTCATTCAAAGCCTCTGCATCCCGTCATGCTACCTGAGCAAGCATACCATGCCCTGCACGGTGGACGCCTGGCTGGAATCCCCTGAATTCACAGAACTACAGCTGCTTGAGTTCTACTATTCCCCTGGAAATCACATACCACATACCGAACGCCATGAACTTGTGCCCTCAGCACCGATGTCCATCTCGGGGTTTTCGTCCTCTCTCCACACTGCCACCTTTGCGCAGTGCTACCTACCAGACAATCTGGTACTAAACCTTCGACTCCCATTTCTCAAGAAACTTTCACTCGTGCGGGTTCGTATATCGCAGGCCTCATTGCACAGCATCATCCACTCCAGTTGCCCTGCGCTGGAGTGCTTGGTGCTTGTTTTCACAGTTAGAATCGGTTGTCTCCAAATAAAGTCGCCTAACCTTGTAAGAATTGGAATTTCTTTTGACGGAAGGCAGCTCATCATCCAAGATGCCCCTTCACTTCAAAGGTTGATTCTTGATTCTAATTATTCACCATTGCAAATAACCGTCCTCTCTGCGCCTAAACTGGAGACCTTGGGTGCAATACATGATCTCTGTGCTCATTTCAATATGGTGTTTGGCTCCACAGTTCTTCAGGTACTTTATATTATCATCTACACTTGTAACCATAAGCTGCATTTTAAATTTCTGTGCATAATTTATATATCATCTTGGAGTACACATTTTGTACTAATACTATGTTCTATGCTCAATGAAGAGTTTCTCCATGGATGGCCTATCAATGGTGTGGGATTCTGTCAAGATCTTATATATCCAAATGAATAGTTTTGATCTGAACAAGATTATTGGCTTGCTGCAATGCTTTCCATGTCTGGAGAAGTTGTATATAAAGGTGATAATTTCACGCACATTGGAAGCCCGCATATAGTGTACTAGAATTAACCGTTCAGGTGTTGTTCTTTCGACACTCTTCTTTTAGACCTTAACTGTTTTCAATCTTCATGTCTATTTAGGCAACAGGACGGAGTAAGAAAGTTATAAACAATCGGTGGATTCGTAAGCATCGGGATTTTCTCACTTCTCATGAGATTCGATTGAAGACAATAACGCTAGAACGATATGTAGCCAACCGTGCAAACACAACATTTGTCACATTCTTCCTGCTGAATGCGAGGTTACTATTGTCCATCAGGCTTAAGTTTATCAGCAGCATGGTTTTGACGGATGGGTATGTCGAAGAGCAAAAAAAGGAGTTTCAGGTGGGCAAAAGAGCTTCTGAACGTGTCGGGCTTCTATTTACAACATATTGTGGTCATAATCCAGTAAAATTTACGACCCAGGATGTTCATTCTATGGACCTGACCGATCCATTTGACTGTGACTGCTGAAAATAGTGCTGGAGTTAGATGTTGTTGCCCTTTTCAATCTGGTTTTTTTGTAAACCTGATGAACAATTAACCCTCGTGCTTTTGTACAGTTTGTAAGCTGGAGTTAGATGTTCCTGTCCTTTTCAACTCGGCTGTGACTGTCATATTTTCTTTGAAACAAGGCAAATGGCTTGCCATTCATTTAATTTAGAGTGAAATATTGTAACAAATCCAAACCAAGGGAAATAATATCACTCTCGCCGGCTGCTTGAGCTCATTGTGCATTACAGAAGCCAAGTGATTAGCCCCCACCAGCACCCACAAACTTATTTTGAACTAGCACATCAAATGGGCTGTCAATTTTCATAGGAAAGGTTGCATGACCGTGACAGATTTGGATTCTGACATTTGGGACCCGCGAAGAAATAGCTTATCCAAGGTGGTGTCGACTTACTAGCCAGTCAACAAACGATTCTGCCTACCAGCCATTGGATTGACATCCAACATATGTCATGTCTCTTCTATCTCTTGTCTTCTTCTTCCTCCAATCGCCCAAACGAAACCACCACGTCGGCTCCGCCTACTCCCGCCTCCCATGGCTGGCTACGCCTCCGCCGCCCTACCGTACGTACCCTCCAACGTTGGCCAGTCCCTCCCTCTATTCCCCCACACGTCATGTTATTCTCCGGTGACGTCAGCCCCAACACGCACCCGTGCCCGAACCAGTCAACCCTCGTACTCCCCTCTGCCTGCGACTGGACTGGTGCATCTTCAACGGCTCCTGTTCGTTCCGTCCGAGGCCTCGCTGTCGTCCTCCGCCTTGCGGCCTTGGTTCGCTCGCTGTGCACGGTGCGCCGCCCTCTTGCGTTGTCAACATCGTCAACAACCAAGAGGAACAAGGAGATGACTGTGCGTGGAGAGGATGACAGTAGGGACCCACCAGCGTCATGGCAGTACGCAAGCAAGTGCCTCTATAGTACAAGCCCAAAAATATGGTTCCTCCTAATGGTTGGACATCTGGGGCTCACGCCATTGTCAACATAGTCAATAAACGAGAGAATTACACTACGAGCGGCTGACACCAGGGACCCAGCAAGTCGCGCAGTTTTGTTTAGGAACAAGCAGTTGTTATTTATAGTAGTTTTAGCGACGGATCAGGGTAACAACGGGGCTGTGCGGGGGCTGTGGCCCGTCTAGCCAGGGTTTTATTTATGTTTACCACATCATGAGCCCAGTTGTGTTTTTTTCTTGCTGAAAATGGCTAGCCCAGTTCTATTTTTTTTTTAAGAAATACCCAAACAAGGCCTACTTGCTTTATCATCCCTGCTGGGCTACAAATCTTTCAAGACGAGGAGAGTTTCATTCGGTTTGCCCAGAAATGGGCTGTACATTTTTAAAACACATCAAACCGGGAATTAGTTTCAATTTTTTTCATTACAAGATCTTAAATTCCATTGATTTTTATGCGTTGATAATTATTTGGATTTTATATTTATATAAATTATTTTTCAAAATAGTTTGAATGTGAATCGATATTTCTGGATTAAAAATAGTTGACCGCACCGAAATATGCAAAATTTCATATACTTTTTAACCGTGGCCACAATATGGGGTGTGATGCTAACAAAAAGAAGATGGGCTCCAAAAAAATCTTAAGAATTAGCAAATGGGATGTACATTATTAGAAATAATGGCACATGGGTTGTATGCTGTTTTCCACAGATTTGAGGCTGACTTGCGCGCCTACTACAGGTTGACGCGTATGCTTTCATAAAAAAAGGTTGACACACACGCAACGCCCTGTCAACTTAGTCAACACACGAAAGCAGTGACTGTTGGATGTCCATCCAACAGCTGTCGTGCTTCTTCAATCTCTGCTCTTCATGCTCAAGCCGCTCAAACAAGCGCCGGCGGGACTGCCTGCTCCCTCCTCCCGTGGCCGGCTATGCTGCCGCGTAGGCCTCACGGCCCCACCGTACTCCCATCGCTGGCCTAGCCATCCCTCTACTCACCCACACATGTTGTTATTCTCCGGCAATGGAAGACAAACCAGTAAACGCTCGTACTCCTCCGTGTGGGAAACAACTGCCGAGTATTCCCTGGCTCTGTGTCATTCCCTTCCTAGGCCTCGCCATCGTCCACCGCCCTAGTGCTCTCGGCGCGGCCTGGTCAACTTGGTCAATGAACGACATCCATCGGAAGTGGACTGTACGTGGAGAGGCTGACAGCTGGGTCCACGGCCGCACGCAAGGAAATGCCTCCTTATTGCATGCAAAATAATGATTCCTCCACCTGACAGCTAGGACCCACAGGAAGGGCCTCTGTATTTCGCGAAAAAACATTCCCCCGCTGACAGGTCGGACCCACCAGCTATATCTTCGCACGCAAGGAAGTGCCTCCTTATTACGACCAAAAAAATGAATACCCCCTGCTAGCTGGGACCCACCATATTGTTGGGCTGACTTGTGGGCCTACTAAGTTGACAGGGACGGAGAGCTTTGTCAACTTAGTCAATACTCCAGTGACTGTATGATGTCCATCCAACAGCCATAGTGCTTCTTCAACCTCTGGTCTTCTTGCTCCAGCCGCCCAAAGCAGCGCCGGTCGTGTCGCCTGCTCCTGCCTCTCGTGGCCGGTTGTGCTACCGTGGAGGCCTCACCGCCCCCATACTACTCCCACCACTGACCAGGCCATCCCTCCACTCACCCACACCCCCTGTTATTCTGCGGCAACGATAGCCTCACACCGCAGCCGAACCAGTGAACGCGCGTACTCCTCTCCGCATGGGCATCCACTGCCACATCTTGCACGGCTCCGTGTCGTCCTCTTCCTAGGCCTCGCCATCGTCCATCGCCGTGGTGCTCTCGGCGCGGCGTGGTTAATGTGGTCAACGACCGACTTCCATCGGAAGAGTACTGTACGTGGAGAGGCTGACAGTTGGGTCCACGGCAGCCGCAAGGAAGTGCCTCCTTATTACGCGGAAAATAATTATTCCTCCACCTGACAGCGGGGACCCACCGGACGGGCCACCAGTATTTTGCAAAAAAAATCGTGTCCCCCTGACTGCTGGGACCCACCGGACGGGCCACCGTATTTCGTGAAAAAACGTTCCCCCCACTGTCAGCTCGGACCCACCGGAAGTGCCTCCTTATTACGCACAAAGAAATGAATACTCCCCCGGCTAGCCGGGACCCACTTTGCTGGGAGGCTGACTTGTGGGCCTACTAAGTTGACGGGGACGAAGGGCTTTGTCAACTTAGTCAATATGAACGATTCTAGCTCCAATGACCGTACGATGTCCATCCAACGGCCGTAGTGCTTCTTTAACCTCTGGTCTTCTTGCTCCAGCCGCCCAAAGCAGTGCCGGTCGTGCCGCATGCTCCTGCCTCCCGTGGCCGGCTGTGCTGCCGCAGAGGCCTCACCGCCCCCGACTATTCCCACCGCTGGCCAGGCCCTGCGGCGATGGCAACCTCACACCGTAGCCGAACCAGTGAACCCTCGTGGTCCTCTCTGCGCGGGCTTCCACTGCCGTGTCGTCCCCTTCCTAGGCCTCGCCGTCGTCCACTGCCGTGGTGCTCTCCGCGCGGCATGGTCAACATGGTCAAGGAACGACTTCCATCGGAAGAGTACTGTACGTGGAGAGGCTGACAGCTGGGTCCACGGCCACAGCCCAGTTTTTTTGTGATTTGCCAAGTAAGTCGCTTTGTCAGGCCTGTTGGGCTACAAATCTTTCAAGACGAGGAGAGCTTTCATTCGGCTGGCCGAGAAAATGGCCCATCAGTAATGAGAAATGGGTTGTACATTTTTAAAACATATCAAACCGGCAATTAGTTTCAAATATCTTTTTTTTCATTTCAAGATTTTAAATTACATTAATTTTTATGGGTGGAGAATTTGTTGGATTTTATATTGATATACATTTATTTTTAAAATCAGTTTGAATGTGAGTCGAAATTTCGGGATTAAAAACAGTTCGGACCGCACCGAAATATGAAAATTTTCATATAATTTTTTAACTGTTGCCACAATATGGGCTGTAATGCTAACAAAAAGAATATGGGCTCCAAAAAACCTTAAGAATTAGCAAATGGGCTGTATATTATTAGAAATAATGGCAGATGGGTTGTATGTTGTTTTCCACAGATTTAAGGCTTTCCTAAAAAAAGGTTGACGCACAAGCACTGATTGTTGGATGTCCATCCAACGGCCGTCGTGCTTCTTCAATCTCTGTTCTTCCTGCCCCAGCCGCTCAAACAAGCGCCGGCGGGACTGCCTGCTCCCTCCTCCTCGCGGTCGGCTGTGCTGCCGCGCAGGCCTCACCGCCCGACCGTACTCCCATTGCTGGCCTAGCCATCCCTCTACTCACCCACACCTGCTGTTATTCTCCAGCGACGGCAGACGAACCAGTAAACCCTCGTACAGTCGTACTCCCCTCTGCGTGGGAAACAACTGTCGAGTCTTCCCTGCCTCCGTGTCGTCCCCTTCCTAGGCCTCACCGTTGTCCACTGCCCTGGTGCTCTCGATGCGGCGTGGTCAACGTGGCCAAGGAACGACTTCCATCGGATGTGGACTGTACGTGGAGAGGCTGATAGTTGGGTCCACGGCCGCAGCAAGGAAGTGCCTCCTTATTACGCGGAAAATAATGATTCCTCCACCTGACAGCTGGGACCCACCGGACGGGCCACTATATTTCCCAAAAAAACATTTCCCCCTGACTGCTGGGACCCACCACCTACATCTTCGCACGCAAGGAAGTGCGTCTGGGCAAAAAAACGATTCGCCCCCTGACTGCTGGGATCCACCAGCTGCATCTTCACAGGCAAGGAAGTGCCTGACAGTCGAGACCCACCTGGTCGAAGCGTACGTAGCGTTGTCATTCTGGTCGCGAACGTGTACGTACATACTGGTCGATGTAGAGGCGCGCATGTGTCATAGTAGAGGCGTGCACGTAGCATGTACACGTACGTACAGCGGCCAGGGCGCAAGAAAGAAAATACGGCCACGTATGTGTTCATACGGGCGGGGTCTCGAACGCCTACTTGCGCATACGTACGGCCAGGGCACGTGTACATGGCTGGGTCGAAACGGAGAAACAGCGTCATCGTCGTGTTCATGGGGAGGCAACGGAATGCGTCGTGTTCATGGGGAGGCAACGGAATGCGTCGTGTTCATCGGGAGGGCTTGGACGGAACAGGCGATGGAAACGAGGCCTGGAGTACCGCAGAACGAAGGAAACGGCCTTGTGTTCGACCGGCCACGTTCAAAACGGGATCCTGTTCATCGGGAGGGGTCTGGCGTACCGCAAAACGGAGGAAACAGACCTCCTATGGTCGAAACGGGGGTCATGTTCATCGGGAGGGGTGTGGCGTACCGCAAAACGGACGAAACGGACCTCCTACGGTCGAAACGGGGGTCATGTTCGTCGGGAGGGGTGTGGCGTACCGCAAAAAGAAGGAAACGGACTTGTGTTGGAGCGCTACGGTCGAAACGGGGGTCCTGTTCATCGGGAGGGGTGTGGCGTACCGCAAAACGGGACTCCACGGGATACTGTTCATCTCCACTGTCGACCCCCTCCAGCCTCCACAAGCTACTGTTCATCCACCGTCGACCTCCTCCAGCCTCCACCTACGACTGTTCATCCACGGGCTCCTGTTCATCCAGCCTCCACCGCGCGCTACTCCACCGGCTACTGTTCAACCAGCCCTCTCCACGGGCTCCTGTTCAACCACCCCTCCACGGGCTATTGTTCATCCTGCCCTCCACCGTCTACTGTTCATCCTGCCCTCCACGGGGTGGTCCTGTTCATCCAGCCCTCCACGGGGTCCTATTCATCCAGCTCCAACCGGCTCGATTGATCGGGGTCCTGTTCATCTAGAGGCAACACCACGGGGTCCTGTTCATCCACCCCCACCGAGAACTATTCATCCAACCCCCCTCCCCCCACAACACTCACTGTTCATCCAGAGGCAGCATCGATCGGCTTCAGTTAGCAGCAGTAGCGAAGGAATCGCTCGATCGGGTTCAGTTAACAGCCATCGATCGATCGCTCGGGTTCAGTAACGCGTAGCCTGCAGTGCAATCATTTGGGTTCAGTTAGAGACCAACGCCTTGCTCAGGTTCAGTTAGAGCCAACGCCTCACACACACGCGCGTACGTGTACGAGAGAAACGCACATCGCTCGGCCCCCGACCTCCCACCGTAACCGGGAACTCCCCGAAATTTTCCTCGCCCTCACTTCTACCACGGTTTTTTCCATCATGGACGGCCCAAAGAATGTCATGCAGCTGCGTCTCTGGCCTGCCCAGGACGAAAAGCCCATTTTCGGTCATGATTTTTTGTCATAGAAGTAGGAGCCCACCACATCTATGATGATACCGGGTTTTGTCACAATTATCGTCATAGAAGTGTCATATGTATGACAGAAAAAAATTCGTCCGGCCCAAAATGTCACGGATGTGTCTTTTTTTTGTAGTGATTAGCAGCTGAGTTGTCAATTCAACCACACCTGGAAACTTAGTATCTGCAGCAAAGTGTTTAGTAGCAAAGTAATATGATAGTAGTGGTAACGGTAGCAAAAGTAATGTTTTTGGTATTTTGTAGTGATGATAGCAATAGCAACGGAAAAGTAAATAAGCGAAGAACAATATATGGAAAGCTCGTAGGCAATGGATCGGTGATAGAGAATTATGCCGGATGCGGTTCATCATGTAACAGTCATAACCTAGGGTGACACAGAACTAGCTCCAATTCATCAATGTAATGTAGGCATGTATTCCGAATATAGTCATACGTGCTTATGGAAAAGAACTTGCATGACATATTTTGTCCTACCCTCCCGTGGCAGCGGGGTCCTCATGGAAACTAAGGGATATTAAGGCCTCCTTTTAAAAGAGTACCGGAACAAAGCATTAGCACATAGTGAATACATGAACTCCTCAAACTATGGTCATCACCGGTAAGTATCCCGATTATTGTCATTTCGGGGTTAACGGATCATAACACATACTAGGTGACTATAGACTTGCAAGATAAGATCAAGAACTCACATATATTGATGAAAACATAATAGGTTCAGATCTGAAATCATGGCACTCGGGCCCTAGTGACAAGCATTAAGCATAGCAAAGTCATAGCAACATCAATCTCAGAACATAGTGGATACTAGGGATCAAACCCTAACAAAACTAACTCGATTACACGATAGATCTCATCCAACCCATCACCGTCCAGCAAGCCTGCGATGGAATTACTCACGCACGGCGGTGAGCATCATGAAATTGGTGATGGAGGAAGGTTGATGATGATGATGGCGACGGATTCCCCTCTCTGAAGCCCCGAACGGACTCCAGATCAGCCCTCCTGAGAGGTTTTAGGGATTGGCGGCGGCTCCGTGTTGTAAAACACGATGAATCTTTCTCTCTGATTTTTTCTCCCCGAAACCAAATATATAGAGTTGAGGTCGGAGGAGCTCCAGGGGGCTCACGAGGTAGTGGGGCGCACCCCCACTCTCGTGGACAGGTGGTGGGCCCCCTGGTATTCATCTTTTGCAAGGATTTTTTATTATTTCCGAAAAGATGTTCCGTGAAGTTTCAGGTCATTCCGAGAACTTTTGTTCCTGCACATAAATAACACCATGGCAATTCTGCTGAAAACAGCGTCAGTCCGGGTTAGTTCTATTCAAAACATGCAAGTTAGAGTCCAAAACAAGGGCAAAAGTGTTTGGAAAAGTAGATACTATGGAGCCGTATCAATGGTATTCGGACATCGGAAGTGTTTCAGGATGCACCGGGTAGCCATCAGGTCACCAGAAGGGGTTCCGGACACCCCCGGTAGGTGTTATGGGCTTAATGGGCCAAGGGAGGGACAGACCAGCCCACAGGGGGCTGTTGCGCCCCTCTGCCTGGCCGGCCAGCCCTAGGTAAGGAAAGAAGGGAGGCCTAGCCCCTCCTGCCTTTCCCTCTCATGGGAGAAAGGAAAGGGGGGCGCCACCCTCCCCTGCCTTTCCCCCGTACCTATATAAGGCAGGGGCGCGGCATTAGAGAGACCCCAAGTAGGATTCCTCCTACTTGGGCGCCCCCCTTGGCTGCTCCTCCCTTCCTCCCACCTATATATATGTGGGAGGGGGCGCCTAGCACATAACAGACTATGGCCTAGCCGTGTGCGGCGCCCCCTCCACCATTTACACCCCCGGTCATATTTTCATAGTGCTTAGGCGAAGCCCTGCGGAGATAGCTTCACCACGCCGTCGTGCTATCGGAACTCATCCACTAGCTCACGTCTTGCTGGATCAAGAAGGCGAAGGATGTCATCAAGCTGAATGTGTGTTGAACGCGGAGGTGTTGTACGTTCGGTGCTTGATCGGTTGGAACGCTAAGAAGTTCGACTACATCAAACGTGTTGTAAAACGCTTCCGCTTACGGTCTATGAGGGTACATAGACACACTCTCCCCTCTCGTTTCTATGCATCTCCATGGATATGTATTGCGTGTGCGTAGAATTTTTTTTGTTCTCCATGCAACGTTTCCCAACACTACCGACCACCAATACAACTCTACAGACACTTAACTTTTCTTTACCTAGAACAAGTATGAAACTAGTAGTACATTGTAGGTGTAAAGGGATAGTCATATTGCTTACCACCAACGTCTTATTTTGATTCGGCGGTATTGTGGATGAAGCGGCCCGGATCAACCTTACATGTCCACGCACATGAGACCGGTTCCACCGACAGACATGCAACTAGTTTTGCATAAAGGTGGCTGGCGGGTGTCTGTTTCTCCAACTTTAGTTGAATTGAATTTGACTACAACCGGTCCTTGAAGAAGGTTTAAACAACAAACTTGATGAATCACCGTTGTGGTCTTTGCGTAGCTAGGTAAGAACTATTCTTTCTAGAAGCCCGTAGCAGCACCGTAAAACTTGCAACAACAAAGTAGAGGACGTTTAACTTGTTTTTGCAGGGCATGTTGTGATGTGATATGGTCAGAATATGATGTGATATATGTTGATGTATGAGATGATCATGTTTTGTAAAATCGACAACCGGTAGGAGCCTTAGGGTTGTCTTTTTATTGTATGACGCGAAAGCGCCATGTAATTGCTTTACTTTATCCCTATGTGTTAGCAATAGTTGTAGAAGCAATAGTTGGCGAGACGACCCCGGCGCAATGATGCAGATCAAGGTGTTGAGCTAGTGACGATGGAGATCATGACGATGCTTTGGAGATGGAGATCAAAAGCACAAGATGATGATGGCCATATCATGTCACATATTTTGATTGCATATGATGTTTATCTTTTATGCATCTTATTTTGCTTAGAACTGCGGTAGCATTATAAGATGATCCCTTCACTAAATTTCAAGATAAAAGTGTTCTCCCCGAGTATGCACCATTGCCAAAGTTCATTGTTTCGAAGCACCACGTGATGATCAGGTGTGATAGAGTCTACATTCACAGACAACGGGTGTAAGACAGTTTTGCACATGTAGAATACTTGGGTTAAACTTGAAGAGCCTAGCATGTACAGACATGGTCTCGGAACACTAGAGACCGAAAGGTCGAACGTGATTCATATAGTAGATATGAGCAACATAGAGATGTTCACCATTGATGACTACCCCATCTCACGTGATGATCGGACATGGGTTAGTTGATTCAGATCACGTATCACTTAGATAACTTGAGGGATGTTTATTTAAGTGCGAGTTCATTAGTAATTTGATTAATTGAACTTAAATTTATCATGAACTTAGTCTTAATAGTTTTTGCATATCTATGTTGTAGATCAATAGCTCGCGATATAGATCCCCTATTTTTTGATATGTTCCTAGAGAAAACAAAGTTGAAAGATGATAGTAGCAATAATGCGGACTAGGTCCATGATTTGAGGATTATCCTCATTGTTGCATAGAAGAATTATGTCCTTGATGCACCGCTAGGTGACAGACCTATTGCAGCAGAAGATGCAGACATTATGAACGTTTGGCAAGCTCGATATGATGACTACTTAATAGTTTAGTGTGCCATGCTTTACGGCTTAGAACCGGGACTTCAAAACGTTTTGAACGGCACAGAGCATATGAGATGTTCCAAGAGCTGAAATTGGTATTTCAGACTCATGCCCATGTCGAGAGGTATAAGACCTCTGACAAGTACTTTGCCTACAAGATGGAGGAGAATAGCTTAGCCAGTGAGCATGTGCTCAGAATGTCTGGGTACTACAATCGCTTGAATTAAGTGGGATTTAAGCTTCCAGATAAGATAGTGATTGACAGAGTTCTCTAGTCACTATCACCAAGCTACTAGAACTTTGTGATGAACTACCATATGCAAGGAATGACTATAACGATTTCTGAGCTCTTCACGATGCTGAAATCGGCGAAGGTGGAAATCAGGAAAGAGCATCAAGTGTTGATGGTTAGAAAGACCATAGTTTCAATTAAAAGGGTAAGGGAAAGAAAGGGAACTTCAAGAAGAATGGCAAGCAAGTTGCCACTCCCATGAACAAGCCCAACGCTGGACCTAAGCCTGAAACTGAGTGCCTCTAATGCAAAGGGAATGGTCACTAGAAGCAGAACTACCCCAAATACTTGGCGGATAAGAAGGATGGAAAAGTGAAGAAGAAAAAAGTATATTTGATATACATGTTACTGATGTGTAACTTACTAGTGTTCGAAGTAGCACCTGGGTATTCGATATTGGTTCAGTTGCAAAGATTAGTAACTCGAAATAGAAGTTGCAGAATAAACAAAGACTAGTTAAGTGTGAGGTGACGAAGTGTGTTGGAAGTGATTTCAAGGTTGATACGATCACCATTGCACACTCCCTCTACCTTCGGGATTAGTGTTGAACCTAAATAAATGTTATTTGGTGTTTGCGTTGAGCATGCATATGATTAGATCAGGTTTATTGCAATACGATTATTCATTTGAGTTAGAGAATAATTGTAGTTCTATTTACATGAATAAAACCTTCTGTGGTCATACACCCAATGTGAATGGTTTATTGAATCTCGATCGTAGTAATACACATATTCATAATATTGATGCCAAAAGATGCAAAGTTGATAATGATAAGTGCAACATATTTTATGGCACTACCGTTTAGGTCATACTGGTGTAAAGCATATGAAGAAACTCCATGCAGATGGACTTTTGGTGTCACTTGATTATGAATCATTTGATACTTGCGAACCATGCCTCATGGGAAAGAATACTAAAACTCTGTTCTATGGAACAATGTAGCGAGCTAATGACTTATTGGAAATAATACATACTGATGTATGCGGTCCGATGAGTGTTGAAGTACACGGTGGGTATCGTTATTTTTTGACCTTCATGGATGATTTGAGTAGATATGGGTATGTCTACTTAATGAAATACAAGTCTGAAACATTTGGAAAGTTCAAAGAATTTCAGAGTGAAGTGGAGAATCATCGTAACAAGAAAATAAAGTTTCTACGATCTGATCATGGAGGCGAATATTTGAGTTACGAGTTTGGCCTTCATTTAAAACAATGTGGAATTGTTTCACAACTCACGCCACCTGGAACACCACATCGTAATGGTGTGTCCTAATGTCATAACCATACTTTATTAGATATGGTGTGATCTATGATGTCTCTTACCGACTTACCACTATCGTTTTGGGGTTATGCATTAGAGACAACCGCATTCACATTAAATAGGGCACCATCTAAATCCGTTGAGATGACACCGTATGAACTATGGTTTGGCAAGAAACCTAAGCTATCATTTCTTAAAGTTTGGGGTTGCGGCACTTATATCAGAAGGCTTCAGCCTGATAAACTCGAACCCAAATCGGAGAAGTGTGTCTTCATAGGATACCCTAAGGAAACAATTGGGTACACCTTCTACCACAGATCCGAAGGCAAGATCTTTGTTGCCAAGAGTGGATCCTTTCTAGAGAAGGAGTTTCTCTTGAAAGAAGTGAGTGGGAGGAAAGTAGAACTTGATGAGGTAATTGTACCTTCTCTCGAATTGGAAAGTAGCACATTAGAGAAATCCGTTCCCATGATGTCTGCACCAACTAGAGAGGAAGCTAATGATGATGATCATGAAACTTCGGATCAAGTTACTACTGGACCTCGTAGGTCAACCAGAGCATGATCCGCACCAGAGTGGTACGGAAATCCTGCACTGGAAGTCATGTTACTAGACCAAGGCGAACCTACGAACTATGAAGAAGCTATGATGAGCCTAGATTTTGATAAATGGCTTGAGGCCATGAAATCTGAGATAGCATCCATGTATGAGAACAAAGTATGGACTTTGGTGGACTTGCCCGATGATCGGCAAACCATAAAGAATAAATGGATCTTCAAGAGGAAGATGGATGCTGATGGTAATATCACTGTCCATAAAGCTCGACTTGTTGTGAAAGGTTTTCGACAAGTTTAGGGGTTGACTACAACGAGACTTTATTACCCATAGCGATGTTTAAGTCTGTCTGAATCATGTTACCAATTGCCGCATTTTATAATTATGCAATCTGACAAATGGACGTCAAAACTGCATTCCTTAATGGATTTCTTAAAGAAGAGTTGTATATGATGCAACCAGAAGGTTTTGTCGATCCTAAAGATGCTAACAAAGGGTGCAAGCTTCAACAATCCATCTATCGACTGGTGCAAGCATCCCAGAGTTGGAATATACGCTTTGATGACGTGATCAAAGCATATGGTTTTATACAGACTTATGGTGAAGCTTGTATTTACAAGGAAGTGAGTGGGAGCTCTATAGCATTTGTGATATTATATATGGATGACATATTGTTGATTGGAAATGATATAGAATTTCTAGATAGCATAAAAAGGATACTTGAATAAGAATTTTTCAATGAAAGACCTCGGTGAAGCTACTTACATATTAGGCATCAAGATCTATAGAGATATATCAAGATGCTTAATAGGACTTTCACAAAGCACATACCTTGACAAGATTTTGAAGGAGTTCAAAATGGATCAGTCAAAGAAGGAGTTATGGCATGTATTGTGAAGTGTGAAGTTAGGTAAGACTTAAAACATGACCATGATAGAAGATAGAGAAAGAATGAAAGTCATTCCCTATGCCTCAGCCATAGGTTCTATAAAGTATGCCATACTGTGTACTAGACCTATTTGTGTACCTTGCCATGAGTTTGGCAAGGGGGTTACAATAGTGATCCAGGTGTAGATCACTGGACAGTGGTCAAAATTATCCTTAGTTACCTAAGAGGACTAAGGAAATATTTCTCGGTTATGGAGGTGATAAAGAGTTCGTCATAAAGGGTTACGTTGATGCAAGCTTTGACACCGATTCGGATGACTCTGAGTCTCGATCTAGATACATATTGAAAGTGGGAGCAATTAGCTAGAGTAGCTCCATACAGAGCATTGTAGACATAGAAATTTGCAACATACATATGGATCTGAATGTGACAGACCGTTGACTAAACTTCTCTCACAAGAAAAACATGATCACACCTTATTACTCTTTGGGTGTTAATCACATGGCGACGTGAACTAGATTATTGTCTCTAGTAAACTCTTTGGGTGTTGGTCACATGGCAATGTGAACTATGGGTGTTAAATCACAAGGTGATGTGAAATAGATTATTGACTCTAGTGCAAGTGGGAGACTGAAGGAAATATGCCCTAGAGGCAATAATAAAGTTGTTATTTCATATTTCCTTATTCATGATAAAGGTTTATTATCCATGCTACAATTGTATTGATTGGATACTTAAATACATGTGTGAATACATATACAAATACCATGTCCCCAGTAAGCCTCTACTAGACTAGCTCATTGATCAAACATGGTTAAGGTTTCCTAACCATAGACATGTGTTGTCATTTGATAACGGGATCACATCATTAGGAGAATGATGTGATGGACAAGACCCATCTGTTAGCTTAGCATAATGATCGTTCAGTTTTATTGATATTGCTTTCTTCATGCCAAATACATATTCCTTCCACTATGAGATTATGCTACTCCTGGATACCGGAGGAATACCTTGTGTGCTATCAAACTTCACAACGTAACTGGGTGATCACAAAGATGCTCTAGAGGTATCTACAAAGGTGTTTGTTGAGTTGGTATAGATCGGGATTATGATTTGTCACTCCGAGTATCGGAGAGGTATATCCGGGCCCTTTCGGTAATACACATCAGAAGAAGCCTTGCAAGCAAAGTGACTAATGAGTTAGTTAAAGGATGATGTATTAAGGAATGAGTAAAGAGACTTTCCAGAAATGAGATTGAACTAGGGATGAAGATATTGACGATCGAATCTCAGGCAAGTAACATATTGATGGACAAAGGGAATTGCGTATGTTGTCATTACGGTTCGATCGATAAAGATCTTCGTAGAATATGTAGGAGCCAATATGGGCATCTAGGTTCTGCTATTGGTTACTGACCGAAGAGGTGTCTCGGTCATGTCTACATAGTTCTCGAACACGTAGGGTCCGCATGCTTAACGTTCATTGACGATATAGTGTTATATATTTTATTTGTTTTGGCGACTGAATGTTGTTTGGAGTCCCGAATGAGGTCACAGACATGACGAGGAGTCTCAAAATGGTCAATGGGTAAAGATTGATATATAGTACGATGGTATTCGTACACCGGAAGGGTTTCGGGATGCACCGGGTAGCCATCGGGTCACCAGAAGGGGTTCCGGACACCCCCGGTAGGTGTTATGGGCTTAATGGGCCAATGAAGGGACATACCAGCCCATAGGGGGCTGGTTCACCCCTCTCCCTGGCCGGCCAGCCCTAGGGAAGGAAAGGAGGGAGGCCTAGCCCCTCCTGCCTTTCCCTCTCATGGGAGAAAGGAAAGGGGGGCGCCACCCTCCCCTGCCTTTCCCTCGCACCTATATAAGGCAGGGGCGCGGCATTGGAGAGACCCCAAGTAGGATTTATCCTACTTGGGCGCCCCCCTTGGTTTCTCCTCCCTCCCTCCCTCCCATCTATATATATGTGGGAGGGGGCACCTAGCACAAAACAGACAATGGCCTAGCCGTGTGCGGCGCCCCCTCCACCATTTACACCCCGATCATATTTTCGTAGTGTTTAGGCGAAGCCCTACAGAGATAGCTTCACCATCACCGTCACCACACCGCCGTGCTATCGGAAATCATCCACTAGCTCACCGTCTTGCTGGATCAAGAAGGTGAAGGACGTCATCGATCTAAACGTGTGCTGAACGTGGAGGTGTCGTACGTTCGGTGCTCGATCGGTTGGAACATGAAGAAGTTTGGCTACATCAACCGTGTTGTAAAACACTTACGCTTACGGTCTATGAGGGTACATAGACACACTCTCCCCTCTCGTTTCTATGCATCTCCATGGATGTATCTTGCGTGTGCATAGAATTTTTTTGTTTTCCATGCAATGTTTCCCAACAGTACCGACCACGGATACAACTCGACACACACTTAACGTTTCCTTTACCTAGAATAAGTATGAAACTAGAAGTACTTTGTAGGTGTAAAGGGATAGATTTGCAAGAATAAAACTAGATGTACTTAGTGAGAATAAAACTACGAGTAATTTGTGAGATAACAAAGTTAGTTGTCTAGTAGAGAGCTTTTTGTCCCTAGGCAATCGATATCTAGACCGATAATCATTATTGCAATTTTATATAAGGAGAGGCACGAGCTAACATACTTTTTCTACTTCGATCATATGCACTTATGATTGGAACTCTAGCAAGCATCCGCAACTACTAAAGATCATTAAGGTAAAACCCAACCATAGCATTAAGTATCGAGTCCTCTTTACTCCCATACGCAACAACCCATTTACTTGAGTTTGTGCTTCTGTCACTCACGCCATCCACCATAAGCGAATCATGAACATATTGCAACAACCTTGATACGTCTCCAACTTATCTATAATTTATGAAGTATTCATGCCATGTTTACAATAATTTTATATGATTTTGGTATGATTTGATTAGAACTAATCCGGACTGACGTTGTTTTCAGTAGAACTACCATGGTGTCGTTTTTTGTGCAGAAATAAAAATTCTCGGAACGGGCTGAAATTTTACGAAGAATATTTTTGGAAAATATAAAAAATACTGGAATGAAAAGATATTGGAGAGGAGTCCCGAGGCAACCACAAGGGTGGAGGGTGCGCCCCATGCCTTGTCATTGCCTCGTGGGCCCCCTTGACTTGTCCCCGACACCAACACCTCCTATAAATACCAGAACCTCCAGAAATAAACCTAGATCGGGAGTTCCGCCGCCGCAAGCCTCTGTAGCCACGAAAAAATACTCAGGAGCCCATTCCAGCACCCTGCTAGAGGGGGAAACCATCACCAATGGCCATCTTCATCATCTCGATGCTCTCCATGACAAGGAGGGAGTAGTTCACCCTCAGGGCTGAGGGTATGTACCAGTAGCTATGTGTTTGATCTCTCTCTCGTGTTCTTGATTTGGCACAATCTTGATGTACCGCGAGCTTTGTTACTATAGTTGAATCATATGGTGTTTCTCCCCCTCTACCTTCTTGTGATGAATTGAGTTTTACGTTTGAGGTTTCACTATTATCGGATTGAATACTATTATGGATTTGAGAACACTTGATGTATGTCTTGCATGGGATACCCGTGGTGACGATGGGATGTTCTATTGATTCACTTGATGTATGTTTTGGCACTCAACTCGCGGATTCCTGATGTGACATTGGAGTAATCTATGCATAGGGGTTGATGCACATTTTCGTCCTTGTTTCTCCAGTAGGAATCTTGTGGCACTCTTTGAGGTTCTTTGTGTTGGATTGAATATTATGAATCTGAAGTTGTTTGATGCATATAATATAATTGACCCACGGATACTTGTGGTGCCATTGGTGTATCTAGGTGACATTAGGGTTGATTGATGTGTGTCATACGGTGTTATTTTACTATGGACTCTAGGGTTGTTTGTGACACTTGTAGGAATAGCTCAATGGATTGATCGGAAAGAATAACTTTGAGGTGGTTTCGTAACCTACAAGCGATTTCATCTTATGTTCTCCGCGATAGGAACTTTGGAGTGACTTTTGTCGCACGTTCAAGGATTGCCATATGATTTAATTATGTTATCATTGTTGAGAGAACTTGCACTAGTGAAAGTATGTACTCTAGGCCTTCTTTCCAAGCATTGCAATACCGTTTTTGCTCACTTTGTTACTAGTTACCTTGCTGTTTTTATATTTTCAGATTACAAAAACCTATATCTACCATCCATATTGCACTTGTATCACCATCTCTTCGCCGAACTAGTGCACCTATACAATTGAGCATTATATTGGGTGTGTTGGGGACACAATAGACTCTTTGCTATTTGGTTGCAGGGTTGTTTGAGAGAGACCATCTTCATCCTACGCCTCCCACGGATTGATAAACCATAGGTCATCCACTTGAGGGAAATTTGCTACTGTCCTACATAACTCTGCGCTTGGAAGCCCAACACGAGTCTACAAGAAGAATGTTGCGTAGTAGACATCAACCCTACATCGGGGATCCCTCACGCTTGCGCGACACAGGGAACATCATAGGACAACACCAATAATAAAATACAACTTAATCCAATCATGATCATCAATCAACCCATAGGACAAAACGGATCTACTCAAACATCATAGGATAACCACATATCATTGGATAATAATAGCATTGAGCACCATGTTTAAGTAGAGATTATAGCGGGGAGAAGAGGTGTTACACCGCTGCATAGAGGGGGAGAGAGTTGGTGTTGACGGTAGCGAGATTGTTGGTGTAGATCGTCGTCATGATCCTTGCCCGACGGCACTCCGGCACCACCGAGAGAGAGGGGGAGAGAGCCCCCCTCCTTCTTTTTCTTCCTTGAACTCCTCCCTAGATGGGAGAAGGGTTTCCCCTCTGGTCAATGGCCTCCATGGTGGCGGAAGGGCAATAGCCCCTCCGAGACTCTCTCTCTCTCTCTCTCTCTCTCTCTCTCCTCTTCTCTTCTCTTCTCTTTCGCGTTCCTATTTTCTAGCCTTTCACCGTTTCTTAAGTATCTGGAGATCCATAACTCTAATTGGGTTGAAATTTTGAGGGAATATTCTCCAAGATATTATCTTTCTTGCGGCGAAAGAAGGGCACCAACCACCTTACGAGGTGGCCACAAGCCCTAGGGGCACGCCTACCCATTGGAGTGCTCCCTATGAGCTTGTGGGGCATGTGGACCACCTCTCATGCTAATTCTTATTACCAAAAATCACATATATTCCAAAACAAATCTCCGTAAATTTTTATCACGTTTGGACTTTGTTTTATACGGGTATTCTGCGAAACAAAAAACATGCAACAAACAAAAACTGGCAGTGGGCACTGGATCAATATGTTAGTCCCAAAAATAATATAAAATATTGCCAAAAGTATATGAAAGTTGTAGAATATTGGCATGAAAGAATCAAAAATTATAGATACGATGGAGACATATCATGTACCCACACAAACATTGAGGGTGGATAATAAAGATCACAAGATGTACTCCACAGTTCATACAACATACAATATGGTACTAACATAGTAGATCAATCACACTAGAACTTAGATTGTCATAGAAGCCAAACTGATACCATAATGTTCTTATCTAACATTAGTTCTAGTAGACAGGATACGTAAAAAAAATTAACACCAAACAAGGTACTAATACACAAGAAAGAGCATCAAGAAATTTGGTTAATGTAACATGATTTACACGGCTATTCGCTGAAGTCATAGCTGAATAAAGTTTATAACATGACATCTTCGCCATTGCATACAAAGCTAATCTGCTACTATCTAGATTTTATCAATTTGTTGTCCAAGAAGTAGCCCTACATTTGCCAAGTTCATTATGAAATTGCGCATGTGAGGGCACTAGTTTACCATTATGTAGAGCTTCTCGACGGATGGGAAGCATTTCAGCAGCTTCGGCAGTAAAGTCATGTCTATGTCAAGGTTGATACTCAATATCATCTTAACTAAAGGCACCACAAGGATTCTACTACAAATACATTTGCCCTAAACATGCATGGCCGAAGATACGAATTAGTCCAAATCAATCTCAATTTCTGTACAAAAAATAAGAACAAGTAACAAATAAATCTGTAACGACACAGCAAAGGATTTGATAAATTATCTGGTGACTATGCCTTGACCATCTGCTAGCGGTCCAAGTATGCTCGGAATCGGTGGATCCATAACCATGACATCCAACTTGTTGGTATCTCCACCAAGGCGGAGAAATATCTCCAAGGAGGGGCGTCAAGGATGGTAACAAGATCCAGATTTCCCTTGCTAGCCTGACGCAATTGAAACTGTAAGTGTTCTTAGGGAATGGGACACCATGATAAGGGTCTGAAATCCCAAAGTGCCGTTGATGAAGATGTGCTTGAGGTTAGAACACCCAGTGATCAACCGGTGGATTGTGATCCCTAAAGAGATAACATCATCTATACCAAGGATGCGGAGGTTGAGAAACTGAAGCCAACACGCCTGGTAGACTACACTGACTGAAGGAGACAACGCGAAGCAAGCATGAAAAGCGAAGAACACAGAGCCGGTCGAGATTCTAAGGCTCGGGGTGATACATAAATATTGTCTTTCATACTAAAATTTTATATTTATTTTAAACTAAGTGTAACATATGACAATTTCAATTAATATATTTTATCTATTACTCAGTCACATAACAATATTTCCAAATAATAGATATATTATTCATTGTTATACAATTGTAATGTATACATTGAAAATATTGATTCTACAAAATTTAAATGGTATGATTTACCATAACAAATCTCTTTCTTGTTAAAATTTCTTTAAATTAATTTTCTAATATTACATAAACTATATAGTGTGCATATATACTCCTTCCATAAACTAATAATATAAGATATTTTAGTTACAGAGGGAGTAGTTGCTTATCTATGTGTGTGTTTATATATCTTTTAATATTATTGAATAACATGGTAGATATTTCTAAACCATACACGCTAAAAATATTTTATATTGGTTTCTACACTAGTAGGCAAACCTTCTATAGGATTTTGCTAGTAGCAGCGTTTGACTAGAAAGAAACGCGGTTGCTAACTCGACTAACTACCAGCAGCATCCAGAAAAATAATGGACGCTTCTAGTATTACAGAATTAGCAGCATTCGGACTATATAAATGCTGCTAGTGTTGTGCACCAAGGGACCTATTTTGTCTCCAAACATCAACAACGTTTAACAAACACGGACGCCACAAGGGGGTAAACTAGCAGCATTCAGCCTACCAGGAACACGACAAAACTAGCTTGCATCACCACAGCAGCCGACTTTGGGTTCGCTCCCCTCCCCCACCAATCTCAGTTAATCAATTCATTATTACATGAATTCTTAGTAGTAACAAATTACATATTTTTTTACACTGATATATATTAGAATTGCATAGGTCATGAACTGGAAGACACCACATGTAAGTAATTTTCTCAAGCCAATTGCTACAAACTCTCACTCTACGATTGAAGATGTAAATCCAATGGGCTCGGCGGAGTTGCCGTGTGCCTTTTTCCCGTGCCGGAGTCCGTGGGCCGTGGCTCCTGTTGTTGAAAGTTCGGAAGATGCAGGTGATGAGGTCCAGATCGAAGGCGATGGCGACGATGCAAGGTGGAGGCCCTTTGGGTTCGAGGTCCGTTGACTTCCCGACCGCCATGGGACTCCGTCCGATCCAAGGTTGCAGAGGAGGAGCGGCGGCGGCGCGCCAGCGGCACATCTTCATCGACCGCGTGGTCTTTCTTATCCTTAAGGACTTGTTTGTAATTTTCTTATCTTTTGAGGACTGTTCTGTAAGGGTACTGGATTAATATCACTTGATATTTCCCGCAAAAAGATCCAATGGGGAAATAGATGTCACAGGGCAATCTACTGGACATAAGAGGTAATGCTTCTGTGTATCCAATAGTTAATAGATTATTACGATTGTTCATCACTCCCAGTATCAACTGCAAACACGATGCATTTTCAGCAATTAAACTAATCACGATGCATCTTCCAAATAAAATAGGTAACAATTTTGACATCTTTGAAATGAAATGGATAACGGTTTTCTTCGACATTACATGGTTGTATACATTTGGGAGGAAATAACTACAAAGTTCAATGTCGATGAGATTATCGGTTTGTTCGATTAGTCCGGTGGGGGCATAGATCTACATTCAAACTAGTAGAAAGATCATTTTTTTACTGTAAAATGTATTCAGTTACGTGTTGATAGCGCTATATAATATCTAAGGCTTGAAATATTTTTCTGCTATGTGTGTTTCATTGTCTTCTTTGCCCCCTATGTTGAAATCCTAAATTCCGCTCCTGCAAACAACCTGCAACGTTCGTGGGCAAGGAACGTTGCTAATGTTATAATAAATTCGAGGCATTCCGTCGATCATCCGAGGACCAAGCAATCACATAAGCACGATACCGAAATTTGTTAACGAGATTCACCGATATGGCTACATCCCCGGGGCCTGACTATCGGCGCTCCTCCCCATTGACATCATTACAATACCGCACCCGGTCGCCCTGAACACCGGCACATGCCGCTGGCTTCCCCTGCGTTCCTGTGCTATTATGTTGGCATAGGTTACATCGTGTGTCTACCCTCACTATATATGAGAGGCATAGGATACAAGTGTCCTATTAGGATACGACTCCACATCCTATATAAACGTAATACAACTCATAGTCCAACTATAACCTACCTTATACACTATATTCGACACAATTCCAACAAACTCCACCTTGAAGAATATTCTCCATCACCCTGAATTCGTCCATGTATCAAACTATCCATATACATTGGACTTGAGCTTATCGCATGAGTGTCGCTGCTACTCCAAAGACTCCATGTGACTCCACCTGCAACTTGTAGTCCCTCCTTTTTTTGACCATAGTCAACACTCGAGCAAAATTAAGTGCATTGTTACTGTAGCTTGTGCTCCCAACTTCCACCAATGCCATCACACACTGATCACTCACCTGCGTGAAAATAAACAACTCATATATTAGGTGTCACACATAAGAGTTACCTGAACCCAACATCAGCGCTCCATTCTTGACCGCATGTCTGAAACTTGAAGAAATTTCGCCATTGCTTGTAGTCATCCCGAGTCAAATTCGCGGTTGTCTCACCACATATATGACCACCAGAGCCTTGGCCCGTCTCAATGTCTCGTGCATACTGCACGCCTCGCCACTATTACCGCGTCGAGCCTCTGCTATCTCGGCCGAGTCTCAAGGGTCGCGAACTCACACGACTCAATCCCCACGCAGAGTGCCACCGATCATCACCGACCGATGAAGAGTTTCACGCTTCCATCAGACCACTAGGCTCCAGTCCGAATTACGCGTCACTCGATTTTCCTGCTGAAATAGGCTTCGATTCTTTGGATCCTTACACTGTAGCCCCTCAATTCAGCTCCACCTTCAACATGACTTCATGGTAGATGACCAGTCCACCCTCGCAGCCCGTCGACTTCAAGCTCTCATGTGCACCGTCTTGAATCAACCCCGCGTCATAGTCTTGTCGAAGCCACACAAGCGCCCGGGCCTGTGCCACATTTTTTCACGCCCAGAAGCCGGTCACCATCAGCATCACCCTCCTATGTCGTCGTCGCCGATCCCACCACCATCTTCTGTACCAACCGACATCCATGTCGATCCGTCAGACTGTCTTGTCCGACCCAGCCGAACATATCCGAATGCAACCATGCTCCACCCTGCACCATGACATCACACACATGTGTGCATGTCTTGGACGCCATGTGTATGCATGATCTTCACGATGAGCTTCCAGGCTCCTTTGAACCATATATGCACGTCGCCAATCTGCTAAACTGCTGGTAAAACACCATACGCAATTAGCAATGCATCAGAAAATTGCTTCCATGGAAGCTCTCGTGACTGTACCAAGTGTGCCGCCACACCTCCCAATGCTCCTTTTCTGAATCCAATTGCTATCCATGCTAACGTCAATTACCATAGTGTTGCAGACAACCCTTTTTCCTCAAACAAATATCCGGCTGACTTTCTGCACAACGCATCAAGGCACTCACGGCCTCGATCGGCAGCTCTCTTGTGTGACGCACATGAGCCTCGGGCTCACGTGCTCTACCTCCTGCCTGGCGACTACTTAGCTGGGCCTCACGATGCTACGCCAACGCGCACCCCAACAAGCCGCTTCCAGGGGCCGCACCAATTGGACCTACCAGCTGCTTGCGTCATTTCTCTAAAAAAAAGCTGCTTGCGTCATACGCCACCGATCTCGCCTATTCCGCTTCCGATTGCTTCTTCTGGTCGACACGCTTTCGAGCTCCTGTCGATTCCATGCTTTTCGGCAACTTCGATCTCTTCTGAGCTTTTACTTGCGATCGCTCCGCGTAGCACATGTCAAACTGGTCTTCTTTTGCGATTTCTTTCAACTTTTCTCTAGATCAGCACGAACCGCAACCTCTGAACAACCTAGCTCATGATATCACTTGTTAAAATAAATCCGATCACTCCGTCGATCATCCGAGGACCAAGCAATCACATAAGCATGCCACCGAGATTTGTTAACGAGGTTCGCCGATATGGCTACATCCCCAGGGCTTGACTATGGGCGCTCCTCCCCATGACACCGCTAAAATACTGCACCCGATCGCCCTGGACGCCGGCACATGCCGCCGGCTTCCCCTGCGTTCTTGTGTTATTATGTTGGCATAGGTTACATTGTGTGTCTATCCCCGCTATATATGAGAGGCATATGATACAAGTATCCTACTAGGACACGACTCCACATCCTATATAAACATAATATAACTCATAGTCTAACTGTAACCTACCTTACACTATATTCGACACAATTCCAACTATATAAACATAATATAACTCATAGTCTAACTGTAACCTACCTTACACTATATTCGACACAATTCCAACAACTAATGTACACACACATAGCCGCGGATCAATTTACGGCGCGCTGCTAACATGTTTTCAGAATTATAAAAATATGTGATGCTTGGCGAACAAACGCTGGCGAGCTGTAAACGTATCTCATAATTATTGTGTAACACATTAAATTGTTAACCGCATATTCTAGTGATCGCATACATAATAACACGATTCAAAGTTTATTTTTCAAATATCACTCACTTGGTTGAGGTTCTTGGTCATGTAGAAATGTAGAACATGTCCAAAATTTAAAGTAAATTTAGACCTTGAATTGCAATGGGGGAGGGAGGGAAGATGAAGGTATTAATGTAGAA
>NC_057809.1:563648018-563661081 GCF_018294505.1 Triticum aestivum | reverse complement strand
ATCCAAACTAGAAATTTTATTCGTCCTATGTCTCCCATTAGCTTTAGCATGGAAATATTTAGTATTAGAATCTTCATCTATCATTTCATTAATTTTTGCTCTTTGTTTCCATTTCACCTCTTCCTAACTCAAGAGCCTGTAAAGTTGAGCCCTAAGCTTCATTTATTCTACCCTATCAGCAGCAGTCAAACCATATGCCTCACAATGCTTGTAAATATTATCAAGTTTTCTTAGAATATATTTCTTAAGCTCTCTGTACCAAGCATTCGTTTTCTATTACCAAGCATTTTGTGTTCCATTTTTCCAGACTAGAAATGTTGGATCCTGCGCTATTCCAAGTTTTAATTACCAGCTCGTCCAACCCTCTCTAAGGGACCAAGAGTTTTCAAATCTGAAGATGGGGTCAGTTTTAACTACATCACTAGTGTCCAACAGTAATGGAACATGGTCAGATTTTTCCCTAATCAAGGCAGAAACCTCAGTCAGGGGACAATTCTCCTCCCAATCAACACTGCATAAGACTCTATCCAATTTTTCAAAGGTGGGATGGGGTAAATTAATTCCCCAAATATATTTCCTATCATGCATATCAATTTCTCTTAGAGCATTTTCAACAGTCGCGCTATAAGCACCGCGCCAGAAATTTGAGGTTTTTAGCGTGCGCGCAATAGCTAAGCAAGCTCCAGCAGAGGCACAATAACCGCGCGTGCGGCATAAAGAGTTCTGGCGCGGTCCAAAACGTCATCGCGGGCCGTTTATTTGGTGTGCCGGCTTCCGCGCGCTGCACACTCGAGCGCTCAAGCCGCACTCTCTCCGCCGCGCCACTTTCGCCCCGCCCGCGCCGCCGCCGGCGAATTGACCCGATGGACGCCCGCGCCGGCACCCCCCCTTACCCCTTCCTACACCCGCGACCCCTCCGCTGCCACCGCCACCGCAAACCCTAGCGCGGGGAGCTTGGCTTCGCCTCCGCTGGTGCTCCTCCAAGCACCGGCATCGCGCTTGGCCTTTTCATGCCGCCACGGACGACCTCGGAAGCGGGTGGCGTCACGTCGGCGCCCGCCGCGAAGCCACATGCCCCCCTCTTGAAGCTCCCAAATGTGGCGCGGGCAAAGAAGGACAAGGTATCCGTGAAGAAGAACAAGGCGGCGGACGGTTCCTCTAGGCCATCGAGGAAGAAGCTTGCAGGGCGTGCAACGGACGCGGCGGCTACCGAAGCGCCGACGAGCTCATTTGTTGAGTCGGCGGCCAACACGCACAAGGTGTTCGATGAACTGCCCCCAAGGTATAAAATTTTGCCAACTTTTTGTTGTTGTTGTTTTTTGAATGCATACATATGGGTAGCTTATTTGCTTCGTTGTATATACTTTGTAGTTTCAATGATGATGCATATATGTCAACTATGGGTGTTGGGTCCAACAATTCTCATTGGTCTCAAACCAATGAGATGCATTTCAATGATCATGAGTTTGAGGTGGACGAGGATGGTGAGGGCATCGTCGATGCACCGAAAGGAAGAGGGGCAAGTGCACCATGGATGAAGACATCTTGCTATGCAATACTTGGTTGCAAGTGTTGAGGGATCCCTCCATTGGAGGTGATCAAAGTAGAGATGCATATTGGCTCCAGATGAAGGAACACTTTGATGTACACAATAAAAGTGGAATTGAACGCTCCGGAAGATCTCTTCGCTCCCGGTGGTCGGTGGTCGGCAATCAACCGAGATTGTCAAAGGTGGGCTACCGCACTTAAGGCGGTTAACAAGTTGAACCCAAGTGGCACTAATGATATAGATAGGGTAAGTGCCATTTTCTTCCATGTTCATCATGCTTCTTCTTGGTGTTTGTAGTGCTAACTTGTTTTTTTGTATGTAGCTCAATATTGCACAAAATTTGTTCAAACGAGAGGAGAAGAAGACCAAGAAAGGGAAGATCAAGAAAGGGAGACCATTTACCTTGCCTCATTGCTATGAAGAATTGAAGGATGATGAGAAATGGAATCCCCATGATGATATCGATGATGATGATGAGAGCAACAAACGCAAGCGAACTATTGATTTGGATGATGAGGAGGAGGAGGCATCAAGTGATGACGGCAAGAAAAGTCCTACACCAAACTCGGTTTCATACTGTAAGCCAAAAAGACCGGATAGATGCAAGAAAGACGCAAAAGAAAAGAAGAATATGAAAGGAGATGACGAGCTCAAAAATTCTATGGAAGCTATTGTGAAAGAAAGAAAGGAAGCGAACGAGGTGAGAAAGATGGCAAGGAACCAAGATGTCGCGGCCGATGAGAGGAGGTTGGCGGCCGAGGAGAGGAGGGTGGCGGCCGAGGAGAGGAAGGTAGCATTGGAGGAGAGGAAGATGGCCATGGAGGAGCGAGCTAGGTTGTTGGAATGGGAGAAGTACTCTTCATGGACACATCTACCCTCGATGAGAAGCAAAAGGAGTACATCAATCTTGCCCGTGAAGAAGTATTGGTCCAAAAAAGAGCCATGGTTGGCAGTGGCATGGGCGGCATGGGTGGCGGTGGCATTGGCGGCATTGAAGGCATCGGTGGCTTCAGAGCTACCATGGGCGGCATGAGTGGCATGGTTGGCTTCGGACCTACCGTGGAGGCCGTGGGAGGCATGGGTAGCTTCAGAGCTACCATGGGAGGCATGGGTGGCTTCGATGCTACCATGGGAGGCATGAGCTTTGCGTCTCTCATGGGAAGCATGGGAGAACCTCCGGGCGGCATGGGCGGAATATCTTCCGGTGTGCCTCGTCACACACCTTCCGTTGAAGATCTTGCCAACACCTTTCGAGCTCCACATGATGATGCGGTGTGCGGTAATGAAGAGGAGGAGGAAGAATCGTCTTCAGATGAGGAAGATGAATCGAAAGAAGAGGTGGAAGAAGACGAGGATGAGGCATGATTGTTGATGTACCATTCGTTTGTGTGAACTTTTATGTCATGAACTTCGTTCAAATTTTGAACTTGGTTGGATGATGTTGTGGGCATGAATTTGAACTTTTATGTCATGAACTTGTTTGGGTGATCTTAAACTATGCCATGTCTTTGTTTTCATGTTTCAAATATTATCATCCTCTCCAAAACGCAACATATGGCAAGTGCCGGCTGCTCGCGCGCGCTAAACTTTGCAGTGACCGCTGGAGCAAGCGCTTCGCGCCACGCAAAAACTCGCGAACAGCGTGCTCCAAACGCTTTTTTAGCGCGCCGGGCGTAGCGCGGCTGTTGGAGAAGCTCTTACACCAGCCTGCTCCATAATGGCATTATATAGGAAACTCCAGTGACCTGGTGTACCAGGTTTATTTTTTTCAGAAGCTTTCTCACAATGTTAAAATCCCCTCCTATTAGGATGGGGTTTACACTATCCTGAAAAACCCTAGACAACTCTGCAAGGAATTTAGCTTTTCCAAAAGGTTGAGCATCACAATAAACTACTACTAAATACCACAAGAACTTATTTCTGACATCTTGAACTGTCATTTTAATGAAGCATTCCCCTTAATCCTGGGAAATCACATCCAGAGTAGTGTAATTAACCCCAAGAAGCAACCCACCAGATTTCCCTCTAACTGGCATGTGATGCCAATGAAAGTCTCTTCCAGCACAAATCCCCTACAAATCATTTCTAGAGAATTGTTCTCTCATAGTTTCCTGTAATCCCAAGAAATCAACCTTCATATCCATCACCATCTCTCTCATAAATCTTTTTTTAATTTCACCTTCAAACCCTCTCATATTCCAAAACACCCCTCTCATTTTTTTCTTAGCAGAATGTTCAGACTTTTTATTGCCAAAGTAGATTTCCTACCCGATTTTCTCTAGGTTCTATTTCTATCCCCATTTTTTGATCTGAGAACATCTTTCTACATTCCTCCCACCCTTCTACTTTCTCATTATCATGACTATCAACACCATCCCCTGCTAGCTCTTCAATATCATGCTCCGCTGTTTCAATCACATGTGCATCATCCCCTGCTGATGTTTGACTACAAGCAATATCATGATTTTTCTTGTTCTTCCTCAACCAAAGGTCTATTTCGGCTTTCTCAACCATTTTAATAAGACTAATATTATATTAAATCTTGTCAATCTCATTTCCCAAATCCACACCCACTTTCATAGCAACAATTGTGTAAGGAATAATTGGAAGACAGCAATAGGTTAGGAACATCCTTCTTACCATAATTATCCTTCTCACCAACCCTCTTCATAGCAAGTGTTGGGGAACATAGTAATTTCAAAAAAATTCCTACGCACACGCAAGATCATGGTGATGCATAGCAAAGATAGGGGAGAGTGTTGTCTATGTACCCTCGTAGACCGGCAACGGAAGCGTTGACACAACGTAGAGGAAGTAGTCGTACGTCTTCCCGATCCAACCGATCCAAGTACCAAATGTACGGCACCTTCGAGTTCTACACACGTTCAACCCGATGACGTCCCTCGAGCTCCGATCCTGCCGAGTGTTGAGGGAGAGTTTTGTCAGCACGACGGTGATGATGTTCTACCGACGCAGGGCTTCGCCTAAGCACCGCTACGATATGACCAAGGTGGAATATGGTGGAAGGGGGCACCGCACACGGCTAAGGAACGATCACGAAGATCAACTTGTGTCATGGGGTGCCCCCTGCCCCCGTATATAAAGGAGGGAGGGGGGACGTGCGGCCGGCCCCTAGGGGTGCGCCTGGAGGAGTCCTACTCCCACCGGGAGTAGGACTCCCGCTCTTACCTTGTTGGAGAAGGAAAGGGGAAGGGGGAAAGAGGAAAGGGGGGCGCCGCCCCCCCCCCCTTCCTTGTCCTATTTGGACTAGGGGGGAGGGGGCGCGCGGCCTGCCCTGGCCGGCCCTCCTCTTCTCCCTTAGGGCCCATGTAGGCCCATTAACCCCCGGGGGGTTCCGATAACCCCCGGTACTCCGATAAAATCCCGATTTCACCCGGAACGATTCCGATATCCAAATATAGGCTTCCAATATATCAATCTTTATGTATCGACCATTTCGAGACTCCTCGTCATGTCCGTGATCACATCCGGGACTCCAGACAACCTTCGGTACATCAAAACACAAAAACCCTAATTACGATCGTCACTGAACTTTAAGCGTGCGGACCCTACGGGTTCGAGAACTATGTAGACATGACCGAGACACGTCTCCGGTCAATAACCAATAGCGGAACCTGGATGCTCATATTGGCTCCTACATATTCTACGAAGATCTTTATCGGTCAGACCGCATAACAACATACGTGATTCCCTTTGTCATCGGTATGTTACTTGCCCGAGATTCGATCGTCGGTATCTCAATACCTAGTTCAATCTCGTTACCGACAAGTCTCTTTACTCATTCCGTAATACATCATCCCGCAACTAACTTATTAGTTGCAATGCTTGCAAGGCTTGAGTGATGTGTATTACCGAGAGGGCCCAGAGATACCTCTCCGACAATCGGAGTGACAAATCCTAATCTCGAAATACGCCAACCTAACAAGTACCTTCGGAGACACCTGTAGAGCACCTTTATAATCACCCAGTTACGTTGTGATGTTTGGTAGCACACAAAGTGTTCCTCCGGTAAACGGGAGTTGCATAATCTCATAGTCATAGGAACATGTATAAGTTATGAAGAAAGCAATAGCAACAAACTAAATGATCAAGTGTTAAGCTAACGGAATGGGTCAAGTCAATCACATCATTCTCCTAATGATGTGATCCTGTTAATCAAATGACAACTCTTGTCTATGGTTAGGAAACAAAACCATCTTTGATCAACGAGCTAGTCAAGTAGAGGCATACTAGTGACACTCTGTTTGTCTATGTATTCACACATGTATTATGTTTCCGGTTAATACAATTCTAGTATGAATAATAAACATTTATCATGATATAAGGAAATAAATAATAACTTTATTATTGCCTCTAGGGCATATTTCCTTCAGTCACCTAGTTGCACTAGAGTCAGTAATCTAGATTACACAGTAATGATTCTAACACCCATGGAGCCTTGGTGCTGATCATGTTTTGCTCGTGGAAGAGGCTTAGTCAGCGGGTCTGCAACATTCAGATCTGTATGTATCTTGCAAATTTCTATGTCTCCCACTTGGACTAAATCCCGAATGGAATTGAAGCGTCTCTTGATGTGCTTGGTTCTCTTGTGAAATCTGGATTCCTTCGCCAAGGCAATTGCACCAGTATTGTCACAAAAGATTTTCATTGGACCCGATGCACTAGGTATGACACCTAGATCATGAACTCCTTCATCCAGACTCCTTCATTTTCCGCTTCTGAAGCAGCTATGTACTCCGCTTCACATGTAGATCCCGTCATGACGCTTTGTTTAGAACTGCACCAACTGACAGCTCCACCGTTCAATGTAAATACGTATCCGGTTTGCGATTTAGAATCGTCCGGATCAGTGTCAAAGCTTGCATCTACGTAACCATTTACGATGAGCTCTTTGTCACCTCCATATACGAGAAACATATCCTTAGTCCTTTTCAGGTACTTTAGGATGTTCTTGACCGCTGTCCAGTGATCCACTCCTGGATTACTTTGGTACCTCCCTACTAGACTTATAACAAGGCACACATCAGGTCTGGTACACAGCATTGCATACATGATAGAGCCTATGGCTGAAGCATAGGGAACATCTTTCATTTTCTCTCTATCTTCTGCGGTGGTCGGACATTGAGTCTTACTCAACTTCACACCTTGTAACATAGGCAAGAACCCTTTCTTTGCTTGATCCATTTTGAACTTCTTCAAAACTTTGTCAAGGTATGTGTTTTGTGAAAGTCCAATTAAGCGTCTTGATCTATTTCTATAGATCTTAATGCCCAATATGTAAGCAGCTTCACCGAGGTCTTTCATTGAAAAACTCTTATTCAAGTATCCTTTTATGCTATCCAGAAATTCTGTATCATTTCCAATCAGTAATATGTCATCCACATATAATATCAGAAATGCTACAGAGCTCCCACTCACTTTCTTGTAAATACAGGCTTCTCCAAAAGTCTGTATAAAACCAAATGCTTTGATCACACTATCAAAGCGTTTATTCCAACTCCGAGAGGCTTGCACCAGTCCATAAATGGATCGCTGGAGCTTGCACACTTTGTTAGCTCCCTTTGGATCGACAAAACCTTCCGGTTGCATCATATACAACTCTTCTTCCAGAAATCCATTCAGGAATGCAGTTTTGACGTCCATCTGCCAAATTTCATAATCATAAAATGCGGCAATCGCTAACATGATTCGGACAGACTTAAGCATCGCTATGGGTGAGAAGGTCTCATCGTAGTCAATCCCTTGAACTTGTCGAAAACCTTTCGCAACAAGTCGAGCTTTGTAGACAGTAACATTACCGTCAGCGTCAGTTTTTTTCTTGAAGATCCATTTATTCTCAATTGCTTGCCGATCAATGGGCAAGTCAACCAAAGTCCACACTTTGTTCTCATACATGGATCCCATCTCAGAGTTCATGCTTCTAGCCATTTTGCGGAATCTGGGCTCACTATCGCTTCTTCATAGTTCGTAGGTTCATCATGATCTAGTAGCATGACTTCCAGAACAGGATTACCGTACCACTCTGGTGCGGATCTTACTCTTGTTGATCTACGAGGTTCGGTAGTAACTTGATCTGAAGTTTCATGATCATTATCATTAGCTTCCTCACTAATTGGTATAGGTATCACAGAAACCGGTTTCTGTGATGTACTACTTTCCAATAAGGGAGCAGGTACAGTTACCTCATCAAGTTCTACTTTCCTCCCACTCACTTCTTTCGAGAGAAACTCCTACTCTAGAAAGGATCCATTCTTAGCAACGAATGTCTTGCCTTCAGATCTGTGATAGAAGGTGTACCCAACAGTCTCCTTTGGGTATCCTATGAAGACACATTTCTCCGATTTGGGTTCGAGCTTATCAGGTTGAAGCTTTTTCACATAAACATCACAGCCCCAAACTTTCAGAAACGACAACTTTGGTTTCTTGCCAAACCATAGTGCATCGTCTCAACGGATTTCGATGGTGCCCTACTTAACGTGAATGCAGCCGTCTCTAAAGCATAACCCCAAAACGATAGCGGTAAATCAGTAAGAGACATCATAGATCGCACCATATCTAATAAAGTATGATTAGAATGTTCGGACACACCATTACGCTGTGGTGTTTCGGGTGGCGTGAGTTGCGGAACTATTCCGCATTGTTTCAAATGTAGACCAAACTCGTAACTCAAATATTCTCATCCATGATCAGATCGTAGAAACTTTATTTTCTTGTTACGATGATTTCAACTTCACTCTGAAATTCTTTGAACTTTTCAAATGTTTCAGACTTATGTTTCATTAAGTAGATATACCCATATCTGCTTAAATCATCTGTGAAGGTGAGAAAATAACGATATCCGCCACGAGCCTCAACATTCATTGGATCACATACATCTATATGTATGATTTCCAACAAATCTGTTGCTCTCTCCATACTACCGAAGAACGGCGTTTTAGTCATCTTGCCCATGAGGCACGGTTCGCAAGTACCAAGTGATTCATAATCAAGTGATTCCAAAATTCCATCAGTATGGAGTTTCTTCATGCGCTTTATACCGATATGACCTAAACGGCAGTGCCACAAATAAGTTGCACTATCATTATCAACTCTGCATCTTTTGGATTCAACATTATGAATATGTGTATCACTACTATCGAGATTCATCAAAAATAGACCACTCTTCAAGGGTGCATGACCATAAAAGATATTACTCATATAAATAGAACAACCATTATTAATGAATAACCGTCTCGCATCAAACAAGATCCAGATATAATGTTCATTCTCAACGCTGGCACCAAATAACAATTATTTAGGTCTAATACTAATCCCGAAGGTAGATGTAGAGGTAGCGTGCCGACTGCGATCACATCGACTTTGGAACCATTTCCCACGCGCATCATCACCTTGTCCTTCGCCAGTGTTCGCTTAATCCGTAATCCCTGTTTCAATTTGCAAATATTAGCAACAGAACCAGTATCAAATACCCAGGTGCTACTGCGAGCTCTAGTAAGGTACACATCAATAACATGTATATCACATATACCTTTGTTCACCTTGCCATCCTTCTTATCCGCCAAATACTTGGGGCAGTTCCGCTTCCAGTGTCCAGTCTGCTTGCAGTAGAAGCACTCAGTTTCAGGCTTAGGTCCAGATTTGGGTTTCTTCTCCTGAGCAGCAACTTGCTTGTTGTTCTTCTTGAAGTTCCCCTTCTTCTTCTCTTTGCCCTTTTTCTTGAAACTGGCGGCCTTGTTGACCATCAACACTTGATGCTCCTTCTTGATTTCTACCTCCGCAGCCTTTAGCATTGTGAAGAGCTCGTGAATCGTTTTATCCATCCCTTGCATGTTATAGTTCATCACGAAGCTCTTGTAGCTTGGTGGCAGTGATTGAAGAACTCTGTCAATAACACTATCAACAGGAAGATTAACTCCCAGTTGAGTCAAGTGATTATGATACCCAGACATTTTGAGTATATGTTCACTGACAGAACTATTCTCCTCCATCTTGCAGCTATAGAACTTATTGGAGACTTCATATCTCTCAATCCGGGCATTTGCTTGAAATATTAATTTCAACTCCTGGAACATCTCATATGCTCCATGACGTTCAAAACATCGTTGAAGTCCCGATTCTAAGCCGTAAAGCATGGCACACTGAACTATCGAGTAGTCATCAACTTTGCTCTGCCAGACGTTCATAACATCTGGTGTTGCTCCAGCAGCAGGCCTGGCACCCAGCGGTGCTTCCAGGACGTAATTCTTCTGTGCAGCAATGAGGATAATCCTCAAGTTACGGACCCAGTCCGTGTAATTGCTACCATTATCTTTCAACTTTGCTTTCTCTAGGAACGCATTAAAATTCAACGGAACAACAGCACGGGCCATCTATCTACAATCAAACATAGACAAGCAAGATACTATCAGGTACTAAGTTCATGATAAATTTAAGTTCAATTAATCATATTACTTAAGAACTCCCACTTAGAAAGACATCCCTCTAATCTTCTAAGTGATCACGTGATCCAAATCAACTAAACCATAACCGATCATCACATGAAATGGAGTAGCTTTCAATGGTGAACATCAATATGTTGATCATATCTACTATATGATTCACGCTCGACCTTTTGGTCTCAGTGTTCCGAGGCCATATCTGCATAAGCTAGGCTCGTCAAGTTTAACCTGAGTATTCTGCGTGTGCAAAACTGGCTTGCACCCGTTGTAGATGGACGTAGAGCTTATCACACCCGATCATCACGTGGTGTTTGGGCACGACGAACTTTGGCAATGATGCATACTCAGGGAGAACACTTTTATCTTGAAATTTAGTGAGAGATCATCTTATAATGCTACCGTCAATCAAAGCAAGATAAGATGCATAAAAGATAAACATCACATGCAATCAATATAAGTGTTATGATATGGCCATCATCATCTTGTACTTGTGATCTCCATCTCTGAAGTACTGTCATGATCACCATCATCACCGGCCCAACACCTTGATCTCCATCGTAGCATCGTTTTCATCTCGCCAATCGTATGCTTCCACGACTATCGCTACCACTTAGTGATAAAGTAAAGCATTACAGCGCGATTGCATTGCATACAATAAAGCGACAACCATATGGCTCCTGCCAGTTGCCGATAACTCGGTTACAAAACATGATCATCTCATACAATAAAATTTAGCATCATGTCTTGACCATATCACATCACAACATGCCCTGCAAAAACAAGTTAGACGTCCTCTACTTTGTTGTTGCAAGTTTGACGTGGCTGCTACGGGCTTAGCAAGAACCGTTCTTACCTACGCATCAAAACCACAACGATAGTTTGTAAAGTTGGTGCTGTTTTAACCTTCGCAAGGACCAGGCGTAGCCACACTCGATTCAACTAAAGTTGGAGAAACTGACACCCGCCAGCCACCTGTGTGCAAAGCACATCGATAGAACCAGTCTCGCGTAAGCGTACGCGTAATGTCGGTCCGGGCCGCTTCATCCAACAATACCGCCGAACCAAAGTATGACATGCTGGTAAGCAATATGACTTATATCGCCCACAACTCACTTATGTTCTACTCGTGCATATAACATCAACGCATAAAACATGGCTCGGATGCCACTGTTGGGGAACGTAGTAATTTCAAAAAAAAATTCCTATGCACACGCAAGATCATGGTGATGCATAGCAACGAGAGGGGAGAGTGTTGTCTACGTACCCTCATAGACCGGCAACGAAAGCGTTGACACAAGGTAGAGGAAGTAGTCGTACGTCTTCCCGATCTGACCGATCCAAGTACCGAACGTACGGCACCTCCGAGTTCTGCACACGTTCAACTCGGTGACGTCCCTCGAGCTCTGATCCAGCCGAGTGTTGAGGGAGAGTTTCGTCAGCACGACGGCGTGATGACGGTGATGATGTTCTACCGACGCAGGGCTTCGCCTAAGCACCGTTACGATATGACCGAGGTGGAATATGGTGGAAGGGGGCACTGCACACGGCTAAGGAACGATCACGAAGATCAACTTGTGTCATGGGATGCCCCCCTGTCCCCGTATATAAAGGAGGGAGGGAGGAGGTGCGGCCGGCCCCTAGGGGTGCGCCTGGAGGAGTCCTACTCCCACCGGGAGTAGGACTCCCCCCTCTTGCCTTGTTGGAGAAGGAAAGGGGAAGGGGGAAAGAGGAAAGGGCCCCCCCCCCTTCCTTGTCCTATTCGGACTAGGGGCGGAGGGGGCGCGCGGCCTGCCCAGGCCAGCCCTCCTCTTCTCCCATAGGGCCCATGTAGGCCCATTAACCCCCGGCGGGGGGGGGGGGGGGTTCGGTAACCCCCCGGTACTCCGGTAAAATCCTGATTTCACCCGGAACGATTCCAATATCCAAATATAGGCTTCCAATATATCAATCTTTATTTCTCGGCCATTTCGAGACTCCTCGTCATGTCCGTGATCACATCCGGGACTCCGAACAACCTTCGATACATCAAAACACAAAAACTCTAATTACGATCGTCACTGAACTTTAAGCGTGCGGACCCTACGGGTTCGAGAACTATGTAGACATGACCAAGACACGTCTCCGGTCAATAACCAATAGCGGAACCTGGATGCTCATATTGGCTCCTACATATTCTACGAAGATCTTTATCGGTCAGACCTCATAACAACATACGTTGTTCCCTTTGGCATCGGTATGCTACTTACCCGAGATTCGATCGTCGGTATCTCAATACCTAGTTCAATCTCGTTACCGGCAAGTCTCTTTACTCGTTCCGTAATACATCATCCCGCAACTAACTTATTAGTTGCAATGCTTTCAAGGCTTGAGTGATGTGTATTACCGAGAGGGCCCAGAGATACCTCTCCGACAATCGGAGTGACAAATCCTAATCTCGAAATACGCCAACCCAACAAGTACCTTCGGAGACACCTGTAGAGCACCTTTATAATCACCCAGTTACGTTGTGACGTTTGGTAGCACACAAAGTGTTCCTCCGGTAAACGGGAGTTGCATAATCTCATAGTCATAGGAACATGTATAAGTTATGAAGAAAGCAATAGCAACAAACTAAACGATCAAGTGCTAAGCTAACGGAATGGGTCAAGTCAATCACATCATTCTCCTAATGATGTGATCCCGTTAATCAAATGACAACTCTTGTCTATGGTTAGGAAACATAACCATCTTTGATCAACGAGCTAGTCAAGTAGGGGCATACTAGTGACACTCTGTTTGTCTATGTATTCACACATGTATTATGTTTCTGGTTAATACAATTCTAGCATGAATAATAAACATTTATCATTATATAAGGAAATAAATAATAACTTTATTATTGCCTCTAGGGCATATTTGCTTCAGCAAGTTCCTCAATGTTACAATCCTCCTTTCCTTTGTTACCGTCACTCCTTCTCTACATTTCCAAACTCTTGGTGTTAGGCTCACCCCTCTCTGCTTTTTTGACCAAACTCTCAAAAGACTCCTACTCCTGACAGGCATTGTAATCAACTGG
>NC_057809.1:563631305-563647772 GCF_018294505.1 Triticum aestivum | reverse complement strand
ATCCAAGTTATCTGAAGCTTCATGTTCCTCTTCTTCAACAGGATTTGTTCTTCTTCCTTCTCTCCAGCAGCACTTTGTGGCCCTCCAACCTCCTCATCTTCTGTTGCAGGAGTTCATGTTGCCTTTTAATTTCTCTTTCCAGACCAAGTTTCATCATCTCCACTTCTTTTATCCTATTCTCCTCAACAGCCAGTTGAGCTGCCTATCTGGCCAGGGCCGGCCCTGAGGGGGGGCAGGGGGGCGGCCGCCCCGGGCCCCCAATGTCCAGGGGCCCCCATCTAGGTACGTACGTAGGCCTACGATGAGCGCATGTCGCGCAGTTGGCTAGCCCATGCCCGGAGCCGTCGAATCTACGCTAGGTTGGCAATCAATCACCGTATGCAGCTTGGTAGCCCACGCACGAGCACATCCACTCCTTCGGTGAGGGCCCTGTAGTCATAGGCTCGTACGAGTTGATTGCGTGACGCCCGTTCAGTTTCCTAATTCCCATCTAAAAAGAAGTTCTGAGATCTGATTGCGAGTTCACGTCTTCGAGTATCCCCCAACCACGATCATGATCTCTGGACGCGAACGCGAGTCGCTGTTTCACGGATGAACTCTATTCTTCCACCTCTACTCCAGGCCAGTGCCAGATTGCGCCATCACCCTGACATCGCCGAGCGCATGCCGCGGACGCATATACAGATCGCGTCATCGCCGAGCGCCGGATGGGACAATCACCGGCAGTGATTCAGCCGATCCAAGGTATTATCATATTCATGATTTTAAACCGCAGCAGAAACAACCGCGGTTGCGCACAATGGCCGCTGAAAAATTGCACTGCGATGATTTGCATGCAGGCCAAAATCGCGGGAGATCACCGGCGATTGCAGGAGATCATGATGATTTAGGCTAAAATTTTGGTGCAAATTTGGCTGCCGCAATTTCCTTTCTCCGGCAATTTTAATAGGTGATCATTATCACTTTGTTTATTACTAATTAAGTAATTTATCTTCGTCAACATGATGCATGCATGGTTTTTACTGTTAAACTTTTGATGCAAATTTGTTTATTTTCAGCATTGTGTGTATAAATTGTATTTCATATCAATATTGCCTTTTAAATTTATGATAAAAAATACATACAACAATATTACTATAATTGTTATGTTGCTTACATTAAGGCCCATATATCCCCACACAAACTATATATACTAAGGGCCCCGATCTTTACTTTCTCCCTGGGCCCCTAAAATCTCAGGATCGGCCCTGTATCTGGCAACCATTTCTTCAGCCAATTGCAACCTAATAAGTATGGTTCTTTCCCCATCTGACAAAGTGAGCACATATTTTTCCTTACTGTGGCTGCATTCACCATGACTCCTCCCTTTCACATTTTCATTGTTAACCACCTTCTCATATTGCATCAGTGACATACTTCCTAGAGTCACACTTGTCTTATCTTGTCCATCCCCTCCCCTTTCTGTTTTTTTAGAACTGCAAAGATTGGAGTTGTGCCATGTCGTCTACAACTTCCGAAGGGCTCCCTGGTTCACCCAGTTTTCCATGTCTCACGACTCAAAGCAGCGCATCTTCGTCTCGAGCAGCTGGTGAGCGCACTACCTTCTAATGACACTGAGTTCCAGGTTTCTTTGGAGGTGCTCGAGTATCACTCACGCAAGACGACCAACAAGATGGTGCGACAAGGACTAATCCACTAGACAGGGGCACCAGTCGATGACACCACCTGGGAAGACCTTGAAGATCTCCACCGGCGCTTCCCACGACTCCAGCCTGGGTGCCACTGCAGATCATATGCCAATGCGACAAGCACACCAGGCGTAAGACGGTGAACCAAGGGCTCACACACTGGTTGCACTCCACAACAGACAAAGCCACCTGGTAAGACATCGGTCGCCTCGGGCAACACTTTCCCGACGCTCCGGGTGTGGACATGTCGGAATTCAAGGAGAGGGGATTGTCAAGGAGTCATCGAGCGTGTAACTAACACTGGTTCTTGTATTAGGGAGTGTTGGATCCTAGTTTCCTCTATCACAGATTCAGAGACCAAATGTTCAAAGTAGAATTCAGAGTTTCTCACTGGACTAATGTACAAGATCATTTTATTGCTATCTTCTACTAAAAGAATAAAAGGTTCGACAGTTATCTAGTGTAAGTGTAATTCTAGGGATGCAAATATGCAACTAAAGGGCGCCCTCCGACCCTTCTTCTTAGTTCAACCAAATGAACTAATTTTCCAAGAGTGAGGTGAATTCTGAAATTTTAGTTCATTTAGTTGAACTGAGTAGGGTCGGAGGATACCCTGGACCTGGAGGTTCCAAATTTGCAAACTCACAGGTCTGTCGGCATGGATGCAGCCTCAGATTGACACGACCTCGCGCGCTTAGAAGCCAAAGCAGACCAGGAGACTCGGCCGCCGGTAAGACGTGACGCCGTCCTTCCCAGGTGCCGGAGCCGCGGCTGAGCTTGCCGTCGCAGCCCAGCACAGCAGGCGCTTCACGCCTCTCCTCCTCGTGCTCCTCTGCGGTGGCCTCCTGCTCGCCTTCTTCGCGAGCTGCGAGCTGTGTAGGTTCGTCGCGGCGGTTTGGGCGCCCCGAAGCGGCGAGAGCGACCTCACGCGGCGGATGGGCCTGCCGGGCAGTGGCGCGGCGCCGTCTCGGCGTACCTTGTCCAGCGCGGCGGCGAACGGGTCGAAGTCCCTGTGCCTTGTGCTGCTCGTGAATGGGCTCCACAACGGCACCATGCATAGTTGCGCCTGCGGGGTAGGCGAAGTGGCGGCGGAGGACGCGGCGGACCAGTCAGCTGGATGCTGCAGCCGCGGCGGCAGCTTCAGAGGGAGCTGCGCGCCGCCGCGGAGCAGCTGGCGGGCGCACGGGCGCGGCTCGGCGCTGTCATTGTCATCGCCGAAGCCGTCGGTGCTGTCTTCGTGGAGGCAGTACTCCTCCCAGGCGGGGAGGTTGAAGAAGAGGTAGAGCGGCGCGCTGTGCGAGAGCGACATGATCGAAGCGGCGACGTCTTCCATGAGCTTCAAACCTCAGACAGGAGATAACTCAAAGGGAGTGTGTATTGGCGCCGGATGTGATTGGAGTATAGAAATGATTCGTATATATACTCAACGCAGCCAGCTCAATGATTGCTCTATCCAGTGAATGCAATGCACTTGTGAACTATACTCAACTTATTGCCACGGCAAGCTCTCTTCGTCTAACGTACTCCCGCGCCAACTCGATCGACCAACGTGACGGCGAGGACGATGGCAATATTTTTTTTTTATCGACGTACCGCGCGTTACCAGCAGTCATGCCGTGATTACCAAACACCCACGCGAGCAGAGGTTGCAGACGAACAAAGCATAGGGCTGCAGCCCCAGAAATGTGGCGCGAAATCTGGAAAGGATTACGGTATTTTATTGGGGACTTTGCTGGCCGATGGTTTCTATCTTATATCTCAGACACGAACAATGTGGTAATTTGACGGACGCGTAGAATGTCGCGTTCTTTCTGCACGCGAACGCAAAGCTTAGATTGCTAGCTTCTTGGATCATGGGCGGCTTAGTTCTTGTGGTAATAAATTGAGTTCTTCTTTAGAAATCCAGGAACATTTTCTAAACTCATGAACATTTTTTAATTAGCTAACATTTTTTTGAATTTCAAGAAGTATTTTGAAATCCGCAAACTTTTTCTAAGCTTACAAACATTCTCTAAATTCCTAAGCATTTTTTAAATTCACAAAAAATCAAATCCATAATTTTTTTGTTATTTACATTGTTTTTTGATAGTTGCGAACATATTTAATTTTTTGAAACATTTTTAATATCACCTCTACTTTTTTTCCAGTTTTTTCTTCCTCTTTGTTTTCGGTTTCTGGGTGGACCAGGCTCAATATAGCGAATGGCCAGCCAATCCGAGCGAGCTTCCTGGGCATGCGTGTTTGGTCGTCCTTCCACGCCTTGCGCTGAATAGGACCTTCCGCACATGTAGGTTATTTTGCTGGAGGGGGAGGGGAGAACTGGCTTTTCTACTTCGTGCGTCCAGGTAACAGCCCCGAGTTTCCCCCAATTAAAAAATTCATTGTTATCTTATTTTTCTTATTATGCCATTAAAATTGTCAAACTAATTAAAAACTTTTGATAATTTCTAAAATATATTTCTGAGGCCTATTGCAATTTTATTAAAATGCTTTTCTTTCTTTTGGATTTTGATCAAATCAGTTTCTTTCTGGTCTTCCTCTTCAAGAGAGGCCTCAAAACTTAGCACGTAATCTTTTCAGCCCATGATAAAGCCTCCCCCAAAGTTTCATATTATTGGCACGCTTCTAGATCACACCTCTAGTTCAAATCTTATTCTTGCTTTCCTCTCTTTCAAATTCAAATTTAAATCAAAACTTCTGAAATTCTTGGTGGAACTTTGAAAAATATGTCAAAATAGCCACATGCGAAATTTCAGCCCATTTGGAAAATATTTGACTCTCCAAATAATTTTTTCCATTCTCTTTAGTATTTTTCGGTTTTTATACTGGGAAATTTCAGCCCATTTGGAAAAATATGTCATTTTTGGCAACAACCCTAAGCACATTTCGTGGGAGCCAGCTCGACAGACCCAACTCCTCTCTCCCTTTCTTTCCCTATTTCAGTTAACTCGGCCGGTCCAATCCACGTAGCGAAACGTTACGCCCATCATTGTCCATCATCTTCCCAGAAGACACGGCATGCAACACCATGAGCGAAGCCGGTAGCAACTTGGTCCCCGCCATCACCCCCTCCATAAGACTACTCACAGTGGGGAGTAACATAGAGTAGTAACTTACCGATGTTACTAGTCTATGTTATTACCTCCATAGTGGGTAGTAACATATGAGTGGTATCATGAAATGATTCATTTATTAGGCTATAGACACATTGTGCCTTGAAATGTATAATGTTACAGTAACTACCTAAGTTACCACAAACCCCTCTCTCCTCATTAATTAGCTGCCACATAAGCAATCTTGTATTGAAATATGTGATGTTACTAGTGAAGTTACTCCCACTGTGACTAGTCTAAAACCCCCTAGAGCTTCCCTGGGGTTTCCCCCAACTCCCCTCTCCCTCCTGCGCTGCTTCCCACGTAAGGTCGTGGCCACAGAGTCGTTGCCTCAAGATCAGAGCGACAGCAGGAGCACGCATAGGACACAACGTTGTGCAGAAGCTCCGCTACCTCCCCTTCTTCCTCTACTGCCACACTTATTGCAACATAGAGCAAGCGCCCACTCACAACACGACAAAACTTGAGCCGACCTAGTAGCAGGACAAAACTTGAGCCGACCTTCTTCCCCAAGTCCAAGTCGCACATGCATACCGCACGCGGACGGATGACTCCTCCTAGTTTATATACACATGGTCTAAGTCATGTTGGAGAGAGCAGCAATGCCACGGATCGGTAAGGTGGCGCAAGCCTAGATGACCGGTGGGCATCCCTAGGACGTTTCATGTTGTTTAATGACATGACATGATGATCCCTTTCGTTTCGTTTCCAACGACTGAAATTATTACGTACGTGGCTGGCTGGAGGACCACATGCACACTGGAGGCCAGTAACCTCGCTTGCAAAGGATTGATGGAGAGGAGAGGACCAATATCCAATAATTTGAAAATGAAGCCTTGTTCCATACGATGATGATTATTTTGTTTAAGTAACAAAACTGCAACATATCCAATTATTTAGAGGGCACTACTAAAAGGCATGTTGCAAATTTAACAAGAACAAGAACAGAAGAGTCGGCAAACTAACTTGTAGCATCTCTCGAACCATTGTTTGCAAATTATAGCCTCCGTGCTGGGCGGCAACACAATCTAATCGGTGGAGCAAAGCCTCTCCTCTCTAACGCGTGAATACAATTGCATCTTCTTCATCACGAGTGAATACAATTGCTTCATAGCTCCGACGCACATATCCTATGACGAGAGCCAAATCTCCGACTCCGGTGTCTATGAGATGAGCAGCAAGACGGTCCGTTCCATCTTCCCACATGAGTCGCTGCAAAAACTTGGGATAAACTGCGAGCCAAAGGGGTCCTGGATCTTTCCTTCCTCGGCATAATTAACTCGGTGCACCGCTGTTTACATTTTATATATATACTCCACTAATTAGCACAGTAGTAGTAGTACTAGCTAGTTAATTTAGCAACAGTTGTTGACTCCTGATGTCAAAAAAGGAGGAACAGTTAACTCCTCCCTTTGGAATGGATCAACTCCCTTCTTTAGCTCGTAATTTTGCGCCTGTGGTGTCGGCGAAGTGGCGGCGGAGGACGCGGCGGACCAGTCAGCTGGATGCTGCAGCCGCGGCGGCAGCTTCGGAGGGAGCAGCTGCCTGGCGCACGCGCGCGGCTCGGTGCTGTCACTGCCATCGCCGACGCTCTTGGCACCAGCCGCGGCGAGCTCGAAGCCGCCGCTGATGTCTTCGTGGAGGCAGTAGTCCTCCCAGGCGGGGACGTCGAAGAAGAGGTAGCGCGGCGCGCTGCGCGAGATCGACATGATCGAAGCGGCGAGGTCCTCCATGACCATGAGCTTACTGGCGCAGGATGTGATTGGAGTGGAAATGATGCCTGAATATATAGGTGAACAGGGCCTTGTTTCCTGCTCAAGAAAATTAGTTTTTTGACCGGAAGTGGTTACGTCGCAGCCCAATGATTGCTATATCCAGTGAATGCAATGCACTTGTGAACTATACTCAACTTGTTGCCTCGGCAAGCTCTCTTTGTCTAACGTAAATAAAAAGTCCATACGTGTGAGCTATGGTGACCAACGTGACGGCGACGACGATGGTGATATATTATTTTTTTATCGACTACCGCAGTCATGCCGCGATTCCCAAACACCCACGCGAGCAGGCAGAAGTTGCAGACGAACGAAGCACTGGGCTGCAGCCCCAAAAATGTGGCGCCAAATCTGGAAACGATGGCGGTATTTTGCTCGCCGATGCTTTCTATCTTATCTCAGACACGAACAATGTGGCAATTCTATCTTTCTTCACGCCAACGCAAAGCTTAGATTGCTAGCTGCTGGGGCGAAATCATGTGCGCCTTACTTCTTGTGGTAACAAATTGAGTACCTCTTTTGAAATCCAGAAGCATTTTCTAAACTCGCATTTTTGAAATCCAGAAGCTTAAATTTAAAAACATTTTTTTTATTTTGAAGAACTATTTTGAAATACACAAAGTTTTTCTAAATTTACAAACTGTTTCTAAATTCCTAAGCATTTTCAAATTCACAAAAAAATCAAATACACAAATATTTTTGTTATTTGCATTGTTTTTAGATAGTTGTGAACATGTTTAATTTTTTTGAAACATTTTAAATATCACCTCTACTTTTTTTCAGTTTTCATTCCTCTTTGTTTTCTTCTTTGCTTCTCCGGGTGAGCCAAGGCTCAATACGGCGACTGGCCAGCCAATCCAAGCGAGCTTCCAGGGCATGCGTGTTTGGTCGTCCTTCGACGCATTGCGCCTCATCTTCAACCAGATGTCGGGACCGGCGGCGATCACTGCCTCTACGCCCACGCCCACGACTACATGTGCGCCTACGTCAATGCCAACGCCGAGCACTGAAGTTGTTTCCCCAATGCCGCCGCCGCCGCCGACCTCGGCCAGCCCTACGGCAGAGGAGCCGCCATTTGAGTTCCATGTCTATGGTTCCTACCCTTTTGATCGCCGGATTTTGGCTATGTTCAATCGTCGACCCGTGGCATGATGATCGCCGAACTTGTGTCTTTTTTGGTAGCGGAAAAGTGAACTTTGAATTTTGTTGCTTTTGGGGGCCGAAACCTGAAGGCGCGGCTGGAAACTCGACCCCCCCCCCCCTCAGGCCGAAAAAACCGCCGCCGCAAATGCCTAACGCCCTTTGCCGGGTGCGCTCGGGGGGCCAAACGGCTGGAGATGCTCTAAGCAAATTAATTAACACTGGGAGGAACTCAGTCGGCAATGACCCTATTATATAGCTCAAAAATGTATATGTAACAGCGGAAATGATAGCACTTGGAGATTTTAGGATGCGGTGGCGACTTGGCGTTCGTGCTATAGTTTGGCTTTTAGTGGGCTTTTGGTCGACGGTTGAGACATGAGCACCACATCCAACGCGCTTTCATCCTGTCCGCGACGTATGTATACCAAATACTAGCATCTTGCAAGTAATCGCTAACGGAATTCATAAGAATGCAGAGGACAAATCCCGTGCCTAGCTGCCAGTTCGTCCCGTAGCGTGGAAAAGGCAAAGGAAGGCGTAGATCCACGTGCAGCAGCCAGCAAGCAGCCAAGCGGCTTGCGGTATGCACACACGAAACCGCAACAGAATCGCCGAAGCATCGCAGCAGAGTCGGCGACGGACGCAGGCCAAGCAGGCAAGCAAAGGTAGCGAGGCGGGCACGCCTCCCCTTCCGCGCCTCGGCTACGCTCCAAACCGCCGAACCGAACGAGCCCAGCACCCACCACCCGGAAAAAATCCTATAAATCAATCGACGAACCCCGTCGACAGGCAACAACCCATCGAAATCCTATAACTCCTCCTCTTCCTTGTCCATCTCCGGCAGCAAGCCAGCAATCTGCGCAGCAAGGAAAGAAGGGAGGTTCTTGGATTGGTTCTGCCGCGAAGATGGTGGCGCCCATGGTGATCGCGTCGGCGGGGCTCGGGATGCTGGCGGGCGTGGCGATGGCGAACCGGACGACCGGGGACGGGCTGCCTGCGGCGTCCAGGTGGGACGCGCGGCCACGCTGCTCCACGTGCAGCGGCACCGGCCGGGAGGAGTGCCTCTGCAGCCGTTGGTCCGACGGCGACGTCGGCTGCGGGACGTGCTCCGGCTCCGGCCGCAAGCGGTGCCGCAGCTGCGGAGGCTCTGGCACCGGCCGGCAGCTCCCGGTGCGGCTCATCGCCCAGCAGCAGAAGCTGCCGACGATCGCGCCCGGGCGACGCGGAAACTGAAACTGACATTCCTCGGTTTCCCGGAGTAAATCAGAAGTGCAATTAGGCAGAACACAACACACATGAGCATGAGTGTACAGGCAACATGTTCGTTCCTGTGGATGTACACGTCTCCTTCAAGACGTAGGAGTACTAGTTATGCATAAAACATGTTTAGAGCTCCTTTGATTCAAAGGAATTTTATAGAAATCTAGACAATTTATATCCTTAGGAATCTTTCATGCGTTCCAGTTTGATTCAGATGATTGCAATTCTTTGGAATTTTTCCTTTGGATTTGCATTCTGTTTTGGAGGAAAATTTCCTTCCGCTCAATCCCTTTGTAAGAATTCCATCATTTTTCCTATGCTATCAAGAACTCCTTCATCCAAATTCATGTAGTTCTTTAATTCCATGGGATTCAAAAGGACGCTACACTTTAGACATACAATTTTTTATTCGAATCTTGTGCATCAAGGAGAGCCTTAACATTAGTGATCAAGTATTCGCAGCTCCTCAGGTATACACCTAGTAACTGAAGCGGCGGTGGCTAGGAAATCGTCTCCGCTGGAATCTATTGGTGAGCCTATGGATTCGCCTCCCCTGCATGTTGCAAGGGTGACACTTCGGCAAATTGCAATGGTTTATCTTCGGTTTGGTCTTTTAGGCTCTGATCGTCCTCGGTTTCACCGTCGGGATAGACGTTAGAAAAGTTCTGACGTAGGTTTTTGTTGTATCCTTGGGTCGACCAGGTTAGAGTTTCTCGTCGTACATTGACGACGGCGAGATCAGATGTCAAACATAGCAAATTGATTCAATGCTTAAATGGTGGCGACTATGGCTCTGGGGTGCCAGTCCTATGGGGCACGTGCGTAGAGACTTCATGGCTATCATCTACAAGGTTGTGCCGGCTCTAGTAGGGAAGTGGAGGCAATGGCTTCTCAACGGCCAGCTCTGCCAGTGGTAGTGCTCTTTCGGTGGTCCAGGGAGCAAAGGGCGATGTAGTTTCTATTATGATTTGGGTGCCTTGTACTTCTGGTCAAGCTTCTATAATAGATTTGTGTCCTTTTGGCAAAAAATTAGACCCTTACTGGTCAACGTAGCTTATTTTGTGCGTACTCGGGGTATTGAAGAACATTGTGATATAAAATGTTTTCCACTTGTTTTAAAACTTGCATTTTAGTCCAAATCATGTGCATGTCATGTGGAAGTCTAATTTATACATTACATTTTCAATTGAGAAAATGTGTTTTTCCATATTTGAACTTATCATTGTCGTGTGTGCGAACACAACACCACTCTAGGTTTTGACATCTCACTTTTACCATTGTTATCCTTTGACAATGTATCACAAATGTCATTCCGTGGAAAAAGCAATTTTTTTCATTTCACTTTTGCCACTCTTAGCTTTTAACAATTATCACAATTGCAACTCTAGAAATTTTGCTTTTGCTACGAAATGAAAATTGTGATGTATTGTCAAAACCTGAGAGTGGAAAAAGTGAGATGTCAAATTTGAGAGTCGCGTAATCAAAGTGGGCAAAACCTAGAGTGGCAAAAACAAAGTTTTCTCTTTTTTGGTTCAGCGAGGGGCAAAGAGACGCACGAATCCTACCACTACGATCCTAAGCTGAAATGTGTGTCGTGTGATTATCTCTATGCGAGCTACGCGTGGGAGTGCAAGTGATTTATAATGGATTCTCAACACACAGAAGCAGGAAAAATGCAGGAATAGAGTGTCATGTCCTATTGCATCCTAGTATTATAAAGCTAAATAATTGAAGATTGTTTGATAGCATAGAGAAAACAATAGAATTCTACTAAGATATTTGAGTGGACGGAAATTTTCCTTCAAAATGGAGCACAAGTGAGTCATGTGGAAAAGTACCTAGGGATTGCCACTGAGGAAAAATTCCAAGGGTTCGAATCCTACATAATTCGTTTGAATCGAAGGAGTGTGTGTTTGTGCAGTATTTACCATGACCGCCATGTTTTCGCGCAAAGGCTATATCTAGCTTATTGCAAAACATACGCCACACTCTCGTCTAGTGTTCCTGACTTGGCCATGGCCTAGTAGCAGTCTTTTTTCTTCCTTTCTTTTATCCGAAGGTATTAGTTGTCTCTGGTTCCTGCTCACAATCTTCTAAAGAGTGATGTGTCCCTCCAACATGGCCGTTTCTTGTGGCTTCTTCAGCCATGGGATCACTCTACTGTACCCCTTTTCATATAGCAACAAAATGACCGTGTGATCCCCCAAAAAGTAGTCTCTGGTTTTTTCTAGACCGCATTTACCCGGTTTTCCATGTTTCTACTTTCCCCGTTTTTACCTTATTAAGTTTTCTCTACTTTCTTTTTAAAATATTTTTCTAAAAATTACATGATTTTTTATAAAATGCGTGAAACCTTTGTAACATGATTAAAATGTGTGAGCATCTTCAAATATTACGCAAACATTATGTGAAAATATGTGAATACTTTTAAAATTTGCATGAATATTTTAAAAATGCGTGATTTTGAAAAATTGCATGAACACTTTTTAAACATGTCGAAATTTCTTCAAAAATATGCAATATTTTTCTAAATTATGTGAACATTTAAAAAATATGTGAAATATTTTATAAAATTAAGAAGGGAAATTTTGTTTTTGCCACTCTAGCTTTTGTCAATTTTTCTTATGCCACTCTAAAATTTGACGTTTCACTTTTGCCACTCTTAGATTTTGATAATTATGATAATGTGTCATAATTACCACTCTAAAATGTTTGCTTTTGCTATGAAATGGCAAATGTGAATATTTAAATAAAGTTTTCATATTTGTGATGTAGCAAACATGATGCACAGATCGTCTGCATATATTGGAGAAAGTTATAAAATAATCTTTACTGTGAAAACAGTAAATGAAAACTTCCATTTTAACACGCAATTCACTGCAATCGGAAAATATATTTCAAACCTTTTGATTTCATTGCTTCAATGGTACTATATCTACAATCTTAGGCAAAGCCTCTCCAGAAGCAAGGGATGATCCCTAGCGGTACCCAGTAATCAACGCGGGAAGGAACCCAGTAGGCAATGACCCCATTACAGCTCAGTGTATATACGACAGCGAAAAATATAGCACTTGGGGATTTTAGGATGCGGTGGCGATGTGGCGTTTGTGCTATTGTTTGGCTGTTAGTGAGCTTTTGGTCGACGGTTGAGACATGCATACGCGCTTCCATCCTGTCCGCGACGTATACCAAACAGTATGTTGCAACTATGAGTAATCGTTAACGGAATTCATAAGAATGCAGAGGACAAACCCTGTGCCTAGCTGCGAATTCGTCCCGTAGCGTGGAAACGGCAAAGGAGCATGTAAATCCACGTGTAGCTGCGAATCCCATGGCTTGCAGTACACACGCACGAATCAGAAACAGAATCGCCGAGACATCGTAAGCAGAGTATAGGCGACACGCCATCCCTTCCGCGCCACGGCTACCCTCCAAGCTGCCAGACTAAACGAGCCCAGCACCCACCACCCGAAAAAGTCCTATAAATCAACCGACGCGCCCCGTTCACAGGCACCCATCCAAATCTTTTCTTCCACTCCTACCAGCACGATACGGCAAGAAAGGTTCTTGGATTGGTGATGGTGGCGCCCATGGTGATCGCGGCGGCGGGGCTCGGGATGCTGGCGGGCGTGGCGACGGCGAACCGGACGACGGGCGACGGGCTGCCGGCGGCGTCCAGGTGGGACGTTGCTCTACGTGCCGCGGCACCGGCCGGGAGGAGTGCCTCTGCAGCCGTTGGTCCGACGGCGACGTCGGCTGCGGGACGTGCTCCGGCTCCGGACGCAAGCGGTGCCGCAGCTGCGGAGGCTCTGGCACCGGCCGCCAGCTCCCGGCGCGACTCATCGTCCAGCAGAAGAAGCTGCCGACCGCGCACGGGCGCCGCGGAGACCACAACTGATGTTCATAGGTCTCCCGGAGGGAATCAGAAGTGCAGTTAGGCAGAACGTAACACATCAGTGTGTATGCAACATGTTCATTACTGTGGATGTACACGTCCCTTCAAGACGTACTACTAGTTATGCACAAAACGTGTTTAGAGCTCCTTTGATTCACGGGAATTTTGTAGGACTTTAGAGGATATAAATCCTTAGGAATCTTTTCATGCGTTGCAGTTTGATTCACATGATTGCAATTCTTTGGAACTTTTCCTTTGAATTCCATTGCATTCTATTTTGGAGGAAAATTTCCATCCACTCAAGCCATTTCTTAAGAATTTCACCATTTTTCCTATGCTATGAAGCACTCCTTCATCCAAATTTATGTAGGTTTTCGATTCTACATAATTCAAGAGGACATGGCACTAGTCATACAATTTTTTATTCCGGTGTTGAAATAATCTTGTGAATCAAAGAGGGCCGTAACTATATGATCATTCACTCATAACTCCTGAGGTACACATCTACTGGTAATTTAAGTGGGTGTACCTACAAACACAGTCCCCTTCAGGCTTTGCCGGTGTACCCTTGAATTTGCCTCCCCTGACTACTGCTTCGGTGGTCGTTGGCAGATGGAATCTCGGTGCCTTGGCTCCGGCTTGTAGTTTGGGTTATGGGTATTTAGTCCCCGTAAGGGCGGCGCTTAAGCAAATGGCAGTGCTTCATCTTCGAGCTGGTCTTTCAGGCACTGATCATCCTCAACTTCATCGGCATGATTAAGTCGACGTAGTTGTAGTTCTGACATAGTCTTTTATTGTCTCCGTGGGGCGACGAGGTTAGGATTTCTCATCATACTTGGACGACGTCGAGATCTGATGTCACGTGCTGCAGATTGATTCAATGCTTCAACAGTGATGACTACGGCTCTAGGGTGCCAGTCCTACGGACATGTGCAAAGCCTCTCCTTAAGAAAACTACAATAACGATAAGCTCATGCACTGATAGTGTGCAGATTGTTAACTGAAGCAATGTCCATGTCATCTTAATTTTGCATTAAGTAAATATATTAGAAAACCGCACATCGTACTTTTTGTACCCTTCGTGGAGATGATTTTATTCAGAGCCACTTTCAGTTATTGGATTTATTGGTGTCACAACAGAAATTGTTGCCTTGCTTTACTTCTGTTATGTAAGTAAAGCAAATACGTATGCATTCTCGCTATATATTTGCATGCACTTGATTTAGAGGTGGTCGTGATGCGAGTCAATGCTGGTGAAGGATAGTGGTGGCTCGACATTGGCATTGGAAGCACTAGTCAATCGATGCTACGCAGGGGCAAACAATTGCAAGCTATTAATTTGTTTAGGGGCATTTGTGGAGTAGATGGGATGAATTGGAATAACATCAAATTTCTAAGAGAAAAGTATACTTTTCGTCCCTCAACTCTTCGTAAAGTTTAGTTTTTGTCCCTCGACTCAAAAACCGGACAAAGTGCACCCCGAACTCTCGAAACCGGTCACTTTTCGTCCCTGCTGCTGAGTCAAACCAGTTTTGACCGCGCGTAAACAGTACACCGATGAACAGTAAATTCGAAAAAAATAGCAAAAAAATTCAAAAAATCTGAAATTTTATGGCATCGAAAATACTCAGGTTCGGATCTTATTTTACCACAAAATTTTGCACGCACCTTGCCCACCTGAGCATCCTCGATGCCAAAAAATTTCAGATTTTTTATTTTTTTTGCTATTTTTTTATTTTACTGTTCACTTCAGTGTACATTTACTTTTGTTTTTTTTGCTGCGTGCTCCTCAAACTTCCAAACATGATGAAAATTTGCACGCATGTGGCGCACCTAAGTATCTTTGATGCCATAAAATCTCAGATTTTTTTGAATTTTTTTGCTATTTTTTTCAAATTTACTGTTCATCTGGTGCACTGTTCACGTGTGGTCAAAACCGGGTTGACTCAGCAGCAGGGACGAAAAGTGACCGGTTTCGAGAGTTCGGGGTGCACTCTGTCCGGTTTTAGAGTTGAGGGACGAAAACTAAACTTTGCGAAGAGTTGAGGGACGAAAAGTATACTTTTCTCAATTTCTAATATGCCTTGTAAAAAATGACCAAGTTACCCTTACGTATGGATGGTCAAAATGGCTTGGTACTCATATCTAGGGTTGAGGAGCAATAGAGTGATGTAAAAGAGCTCCAACTCACGAGCGGCGAAGTTATCATCATCTTCTTGATGGCACTCACCACCCGCAACCAGGGAAGACTCACCACCCGCAACAAGGGAAGACATAGATGGTCCAAAATGGTTAAACGCCAATAAGGTATCACACATAAAGTGATGGTGCTAAGACTACTATGTGCCGAGTTGATAATGGATTTCATGATCAGGAGGCACTAGTACAAAACAGAGCTTTAGCGCCGGTTCGTAAGGGCCTTTAGTGCCGGTTCCATAACCGGCACTAAAGGGTGGGCACTAAAGGCCCCCCCATTTAGTACCGGTTCAGCATGAACCGGCGCTAAAGTGCCACCACGTGGCGTGAGCTCGCGCCCTGGTATGGGGGACCTTTAGTACCGGTTGGTGTTACCAACCGGTACTAAAGGTTTTTTTTGAATTTTTTTTGAAAATTTTGGATTTTTTATTTTTAATTTTTTTGAATTATTTAATGATTTAGTCTCTAATCACCTCTCTTAACTGCTCAAGTGTGGATCACTCATTCCAAATCATCTAACTTCCCGACCGGTCACCCATCCCTCTCACTACTCCAGCCCAAGCACGCTTAACTTTCGGGTTCTATTCTCCTTCGTTTCCGAGTCTGCACTTGTTGTTTTCCTGACAATAGTAAGATGTCAATCCTATTAACCCTCAGGAGTTTAGCTTGAGCATGAAGTCACACATTTCACCGTTTGAGTTTGAAACTATTATTCTAAAAAAAAGTAATTATTTAGTAACGCTAATATTTCTTGAATAAGTTTGACCATAGTTTGACCACATTTTGACCATAGTTTGACCAGATTTGACCAAAATTCAAAAATTGAAATAATTATTTAGTAACACTAATATTCTTGAATAATTATGTAGTAACATTAATACTTCTTGAATAAGTAGTTTGACCAGATTTAACCAAATTTTTTTAAACAAACTGAAATTTGACCATATCTTTTTTTTCCTTTTGGAATTTGAGGATTCTAAAAAATTCCAAACAGGCCATAGGCGGTCTCCATCTGATGCGGATTTTCGTGCTAAATTTTTTTATATATTATACATTTTTTCGACATCGTATTTAAAAGTTATAGCCGTTTTACATTTTCCCTACACTTTTTGCAAAACATGTCCAAATTGTAGTTTTTAAATTTTCCTAACTAGTAGATGTAGTAATATAACTACCTCTCGAAGGATTTTATTTTTTGAAGTTTTTATCATTTTCTTTTGATTTTTCAGAACTGAAATGGCGACACACAGGGGGGGTAGAGTTTGAAAATTGCCCTATAGTGCCGGTTTGTGTCACAAACCGGTACTATAGGTCAGACCCCTTTAGTACCGGTTCATGGCATGAAACGGTACTAAAGGTTAGACCTTTAGTAACCGATACTAAAGGGGTGGTGGCAGGCT